>NW_028255174.1:0-180756 GCF_964263255.1 Lissotriton vulgaris
GGAGGCACGACAACAAATAACTCAACACAAATCCAGAATAAGGCGCCAGGTCCCTAATGCACCATTAGTACAACATTGGATCACTCAGGGACACAACGAAGATGATCTTCATTGGACAATTATCTCAAAAATTGAGAACGACATACGAGGAGGAAATTTAGATCTAAAATTGGCACAACGGGAGGCCTTCCTCATAATGAAATACAACACTGCTACCTCAGGGCTGAATGCAATCTCAGAAATCTTCAGAGGCAATACCTAAATATGAATGCAACAAGAACCCCCCTTTTAGCCTTATCCAGGACCCCCCCACCCCCTCACTATGTTATAAAACCACGCAACAGGTTTCTACATCGCTATTAAACTTCATATGCAGTAGGTGACTATAACAGGAACCCCTCTTGCCTTATTCTGGACCTCCTCACTGTGTCATAATACCATGCAACAAGGTCCTGCATTGCTATTACTTTATATGCAGCAGGTTACTACAATAACCATAATGCATCTACTATTGTTAACTTCCACTTAAACGGAAATTTAGCGCATTCCCCTTAACTCTGTTTTTCTCATCATCATTTTTTTAAACAAAAGCACCACCATATATAAATAGATTAAGACGATGCCATATAAACATATCTGCTGCCGTGAATTTATGTTAAAGTAATCCCTTTTTCAGTTCGCAAAGCTGATTACTTCCCCTTTAAAGGAAACCTTAAGTCACATGACCAGAAATGGAACTCTGCTGAAGGAGAGACCAGAGGCACGGTTTATCTACGCGACTACGAACAAACGGGGAAAGTAAGTGACACCGTTTATCCACACCGGTTGTCAAAACCGACTAGTTCCATGAACCGGCAATCACTTTACCGAAGTGCTTTGAACGAGCAGCCTTTTTAATTCAGGGTTGTCTATTACAGGGCAACCTGCACCCACGGCAGCTCGAACAACTGAAACGACTTGTTTTTTCCGATACATGTGACTTGTGAAGTGCCCCCCGGTGAAGCAATTCAAACTCAACACCGGGTAGGTTCACTATGAATTTAGCGGACCTTGGTTTAATGTGACGTTGACAGGGCACTGTCTCAACCGAATTATTTATCCCCTTTTTTACAGACACTCCAAGCGTTCTGTGCAGCTTGTGAGGTGAGTTTTAACATAAGGACGTTTGGTTTAGTTCGACAATCCTTTAATAATTCATGGAGACAGGTTGACATTGGTGTCTGTGTCTTTTCTGTTTCAGTGTCCACACATCAATACTCCTAAATATATCACGAAAGTTTTCCTATCTAGGTGGGCAAAGGTAGGTTGGATTGAGCCGGGTGGTGGCTGTTTTGATTAGTAAGTTGGAAAGTGTTAGAATATGGAGCCTAACTTAGTTCGTTTGTTGTCTTTTTGTCTTTTAGCTGGAAACACGCCGAACTCAGCGCCCTCTTGAAGAAACCCACAGCGGACCCCTCTGAACTCAAGAACTACCGCCCCATCTCCCTCCTCCCATTCCCTGCCAAAGTCATTGAAAAAGCCGTCAATAAACAGCTTGCCGCCTTCCTTGAATCCACCAACTCCCTCGACTCCTCACAGTCCGGCTTTCGAGCCAAACACAGCACCGAAACCGCCCTTATTGCAGCGACAGACGACATCCGAACACTACTGGACAACGGAGAAACAGTTGCCCTCATCCTACTTGACCTCTCCGCCGCCTTCGACACGGTCTGTCATAGCACCCTCATACAACGCCTCAGCAACATCGGCATACAAGGAAAAGCCTTAGATTGGATCATCTCATTCCTCGCCGGGAGAACCCAGAGAGTCCGCCTCCCCCCATTCAAATCAGAGGCCACCGAAGTCATCTGCGGAGTACCACAAGGATCATCACTCAGCCCCACCCTCTTCAACGTTTACATGAGTCCCCTCGCATCCATCGCGCGACAACACAACCTCAACATCATCTCCTACGCTGACGACACCCAGCTGATCCTTTCCCTCACCAAAGAGCCTAACACCGCCAAAACCAATCTTCATGAAGGCATGAAAGAAGTAGCCGAATGGATGAAAAACAGCCGCCTAAAACTCAACTCAAACAAAACGGAAGTCCTCATCCTAGTATCATCCCCCTCTGCCTGGGACGACTCATGGTGGCCATCGGCCCTGGGCACAGCACCCATACCCACAGACCACGCACGTAACCTGGGCTTCATCCTAGACTCCTCCCTCTCGATGACCACACAAGTCAACACCGTCTCATCCTCTTGCTTTAACGTACTTCGTATGCTCAAAAAAATCTTTCGTTGGATCCCCACCGAAGCAAGAAAGACTGTCACCCACGCTCTGGTCACTAGCCGACTGGACTATGGAAACACCCTCTACGCCGGAACCACTTCCAAATTACAGAAAAAACTCCAACGCATCCAAAACGCATCAGCCAGACTCATATTGGACATCCCGCGCCAAGCTCACATTACCGGTCACCTGAAAGACCTTCACTGGCTTCCCGTCAACAAGAGAATAACGTTCCGTCTCCTCACCCACGCACACAAGGCCCTCTACAAACTAGGACCCGAATGCCTCAACACACGACTGTCCTTCTACACACCGACCCGCCAACTAAGATCCTCCAATCAAGCCCTCGCTGCAGTTCCACGCATCCAAAGATCCACCATGGGAGGAAGATCCTTCTCCTACTTGGCGGCCAAAACCTGGAATTCTCTCCCCACTCACCTCCGCCTTACCCAGAACCACATTTCCTTCAGGAAGGAACTTAAAACCTGGCTATTCGATAAATAATGCACACCCTTCCCCCAAGCGCCTTGAGACCCTCTGGGTGAGTAGTGCGCTATACAAATTCCTGAACTTGAACTTGAACTTAGAAATTGTAGTGATCCTGAGGAGAACCCCGCTATTTAGGGTGTTCGAAACGCGTCGATCATTAGGGCCAAGTGTCAACAACATGAATGTTATGTAAAAGATTGGATTCAAACTGATTAGACTGTTTTCAAATTCAGAGAAGATTTGCAAACTCTAAATTTATTTGATTTTGTGAAACACTTTGTATTTCAACCATTTTTCGTTGACACTGACCTTTACCTCAGTGGTATTGTTTGAACTATTTTGCTTTTGTTAAGAGTGTATGAATGTGTATAGAGCGATTGTAGTGAGAAAGGTGTATGATGGGTGTGTTGTTAATGTAATAAGGAACTGTCCTTTATTTGTGTTTGTAATTGTTGTATATATTTGCATATTTTGTATATTTATATGTGTACATGCACAGAAATGTTTTTTGAAAAAATGATAAAAATTCGCTGACCTAAAATAATGGTTATAATAAATTAGCAATAAAAGGTTATACAAGACTGCCATGTTTAATTCATAGCAGCTCCTATGAGGTCACATTCCCCCCTTGAAAAAAACTTCATCCAGTACTGGCATTTGTGTAATTTTTCAAGGAGTTTCATCTAGCAGCAGGAGGGCAGACTCGTGTCTGTGGCAGCAGCATCCATTTTGTGATGCTGAGGCTCTGTTTAAACTTAACTGGGTTTACCAGTAACTACATGTCTTCTCCCTCTTGAAGGGTCGAATGCTACCCCCGACACCAGGACTGATAGGGGAAGGGTAGTATTCCAAAGTGTTTGACACCTTACACGACATGTTTTGATAAAGCCAAACCAAAGTTAGCATTAACCCCGAGGATTATAATGCACTTAAGAGTATATGGTATGGCTATATCATAGAACAGCTATAATGAGTTGGTTCCAAAAGCTGCAGAGGGGCTCAGCTCATGCTAGGGCACCCTCTCACATAAAACCAAGCACTCTACCTCCAGGATTGTCGAGGTCTGCCTTAGGAGTGGCTTATAGGTGTATACGTGTCTATATGATATAGATATAGGTATACTATATCTAAGTAATGGGTTATTACACCACCTTACCCAGGCTGTGTGAACAGACCTGTGGTGTTAGTTTGGAAGGCAAACCAGGGGTGGCACAATACATGCAGCAGCCCCTGGTAGGCATAGGGTGCACCTATGCCCTGGGTACCCAGGGTACACTAAACAGGGGCTCACAAGGGTGACCCAGTAACCAATCTGGTATGTACCTAAAGTACATGGTATCAATTCAGAGAGGGAACAGCTAGGCTGTGGGCCTGATTAGCAGGGCCAAAGCCAGACTAAAGTCGAAAAACCGGAGAATCACAGCAAAAAGTGGGGGTAACCATAGGAAGCAGACCCTACTCTCCTACACAACCCCCCACCCCCCAAACGCAGGGACATTAAACTAACCTTGACCAGTTGAGTCTTCATGTTCTATGTGGAAATATCTGGAGAGTCCATCTGCATTGGCATGGTTACTCCCAGGTCTATGTTCCACTGTAAAGTCCATCCCCTGTAGGGAAATGGACCACCTGAGCAGTTTGGGATTTTCACCCTTCATCTGTTTTAGCCACAAGAGGGGCTTATGGTCAGTCTGAACTTTGAAGTGAGTGCCAAACAAGTATGGCCTCAGCTTCTTCAGTGCCTAAACCACAGCAAAGGCCTCCCTTTCAATAGCTGACCAACATTTCTCTCTAGGGGTCAGCCTTCTGCTTATAAAAGCTAATGGTTGGTCTTGACCAGCTTTATTCAATTGTGATAGCACAGCCCCTACCCCCAACTCAGAAGCATCTGTTTGAACAATGAATTATTTGGAGTAATCTGGACTTTTCAGAATAGGTGCAGAGCGCATGGCCTGCTTCAGGTCATCAAATGCCTTTTGACAGCTTACTGTCCACTGAACATTCTTAGGCATTTTCTTGGAAGTTAAGTCATTAAGGGGTGTCACAATGGAACCATACGCCTTGACAAATTTCCTGTAATACCCAGTCAGGCCCAAGAACGCTCTGACCTGAGTCTGAGTGGTTGGAGCAGTCCAGTCCATTATGGTCTGGATTTTGCTCTGCAATGGTTAAACCTGGCCTCCACCTACAAGGTGGCCCAGGTACACAACCTTACTCTGCCCTATCTGGCACTTGGTAGCCTTGATAGTTAGGCCTGCCTTTTGCAGGGCTTCAAAACATTGTTCAGGTGGATCAGGTGATCTTCCCAGGTGGAGCTAAATACAGCAATATCATCAAGATATGCTGCACAGAAGTCATCCAGCCCAGTGAGAACTTGATTCACCAGCCTTTGGAAGGTGGCAGGTGCATTTTTCAGACCAAAGGGCATTACCACAAATTGATAATGTCCACCAGGGGTTGAATATGCTGTCTTTGGCTTTGCATCATCAGCTAGTCTGATCTGCCAGTAGCAAGCTGTCAGGTCAAATGTGCTCAGAAACTTGGCAGATGCCAATCTGTCTATGAGCTCATCTGCCCTGGGTATTGGATGGGCATCTGCCCTAGTGACAGCATTGAGGCCTCTGTAGTCCACACAAAACCTAATCTCTCTCTTATCATCTTGGGTGTGAGGTTTAGGCACAAGGACTACTGGATTGGCCCAAGGGCTCTCTGAGGGCTCAATGACTCCCAATTCCAACATATTCTGGACTTCTGTCCTGATAAAGTCCCTGACATGATCAGGTTGCCTGTGAATCTTACTTTTAGCAGACAGACTGTCCCCAGTGTCCACTTCATGAGTGCACTAGGTAGTCTGACTGGAGTCAGTGAAAACATATGTCTGTAGGCCTGCAGAACTTGTCTGCAGTCTTTCTGCTGTTGGTCAGTGAGGCTGCCTGCCAAGGCTATATTATTAACTGACCCATCGTCAGGGTTCTGAGAGAGCAGGTCTGGGAGAGGGGCACCCTCCTCCTCCTGTCCTTCATCAGTAGCCATGAGCAAGCCCATGTCTGCCCTGTCAACATAAGGTTTCTTTCTGTTGACATGAAGCACCCTGTGGGGGCTCCTGGGAGTTCCAAGGTCAACCAAATAGGTGACTTCTCCCTTCTGTTCAACAATAGTGTGGGGTCCACTCTACTTGTCTAGGACAGCTGCTGGGGCCAGAGGCTCCAATACCCACACTTTCTGTCCTGGCTGGTAAACAGTCAGTACAACCTTTTGGTCATGCCAGGTCTTTTGCAATTCCTGACTAGCCTCAAGGTTTTTGCATGCCTTTTTCATATACTCAGCCATCCTGGAGCGGAGACCAAGTACATAGTCCAAAATGTCTTATTTGGGAAGTTTGAGAGGTAACTCCCATCCTTCCTTCACCAGACAAAGGGGTCCTCTTACAGGATGCCCAAACAAAAGTTCAAAAGGGCTGTAGCCAACTCCCTTTTGTGGGACCTCTCTGTAGGCAAATAAAAGGCAGGGCAACAGGATGTCCCAACTCTGCCTGAGCTTTTCAGGGAGACCCTTAATCATGTCCTTTAAGGTCTTGTTGAATCTTTCAACTAGACCTTTGCATTGTGGGCGATGGGGTGTTGTGAACTTATAGTTCACTCCACACTCCTTCCACGTTGCAGTCAGGTAACTAGACATGAAGTTTGCACCTCTGTCTGAAGCAACCTCCTTAGGGAAACCCACTCTTGAGAAAACTCCCAAGAGGGCTCTTACCACAACAGGTGCTGTTGTGGTCCTAAGTGGAATAGCTTCTGGGTATCTGGTGGCATGATCCACTGCCACCAGAATAAACCTGTGCCCAGAGGCTGTTTGGGGATCCATTGGTCCAACAATGTCAATCCCTACACATTCAAAGGGAACCCCCACCACAGGTAGTGGTATAAGGGGGGCCTTTGTAGTGCCACCTGATTTGCCACTGGATTGGCAGGTGACACAGGAGCAACAAAACTCCTTGGTGTCTTCTGACATGTGAGGCCAGTGAAAGTGAGGGACAAGCTTGTCCCAAGTCTTGTTCTGGCCAAGATGTCCTGCAAGGGGAATATCATGGGCTAGTGTCAGAAGGAAGCCCCTGAATGCCAAAGGTATGACCAATATCCTGGAAGCTCTAGGCTTGGGGTCTCTAGCCTCTAAATACAGGACCCCTTCATCCCAATAGACTCTATGGGTTCCACTAGCATTCCCTGCAGCCTCAGCAGCAGCTTGCTGTCTGAGGGGTTCAAGAGAAGAACAGTCCAACTGCGCCTGCCTCAGATCTGCCCTTGAAGGTCCACCTGTCCCAAGAAACTCAACCTGATCAGGCTCAAGGACAGTTCCTTCTTCAGGCTCACAATCAGCTTCCTCAGAAGGCTGATCCTCATCCTGAGGCAAGGGGAAGGCACTGCCTTAACCCTACTGCTTCTCCGCCTGGTAGGTAACTGGTCCATTATTCCAGAATCCAGTGCCTGTTCAGTGTTGCAATTTTTGACCTGTGACCTAGTCACAGCAAGCACATGTGCTGAGATGCCTAACATTTCTGCATGTGTCCTATACTCCACTTCAGACCAGTCTGAAGTCTCTAGGTCACTGCCAATCAAACATTCTACAGGGCGGTCTGAGCTAACAACAACCTTCTTTAGGCCAGTTACCCCTCCCCAGGAGAAATTAACAACTGCCATACTGTGTGTGGTAGTGACATTGCTAGCATTGGTCACTAGGTAATTTTCACCTAGTATGATCTGTCCAGGGTCCACAAAGCTGGGTGTCACCATTGTGACGCTAGCACATGTGTCCCTGTAGGCCTGAGCCACTTTATCATTAATTAAAGGAGTCTGTCTGTACTTGTCCAAGTTATTGGGACTCACAGTAGAGGGCATGGGTATGTCCACATCACAGATCAAAACAGCTTGAGTTGGTATTCTGACTAGGCCAGAATCCATCTCAGTTACCAGGGTTAACCCTGCTACACCCTTCTGTTGAGAACCACCACTTTGAGCTGAACTATAGGGAACAGTTGCCTTAGGGGCAATGGTGGCTGGAGCGGTCTCTTTCTTGGTGCAATCACTGGTCCAGTGAGAATTTACTTTACAAACTTTGCACCATGGTTTCTTAGGACCTTCTTTCTTTTTGGATTGTTGGGAACCTCCATCATTAGAAGCTTTTTGGGGACCTTGAGAAGACTTCTAGGGGCGTTACATTATCGCTGCTTTTATCGGCAGGAAACTGCCGATAAAGCGGCGATAATGGGATTGATAATATGCTCTATGAATTCCAATCGAAGCCCATGTTAGATGTCTTTACATCTAACATGGGCTTCGATTGGAATTCATAGAGCATATTATCAAGCCCATTATCGCCGCTTTATAAGCAGTTTCCTGCCGATAAAAGCAGCGATAATGTAACGCCCATTCTTGATAATATGCCCCCTGGTCTTTTGCTTTATCCCCATCCTTTTGGTCTTGCTTCTTCTAATCACCACCTTGGTTCTGTACCTTCTGCTTCACCTTGGTTCTGACCCATTTGTCTGCCTTCTTACCCAATTCTTGGGGAGAGGGCAATTCAGAGTCAACCAAGTGCTGATGCAATAACTGGTTCTGACAATTATTAAGAATCGGTTCTCTCATTATAAGGTTATACAATCCTGTATAGTCACTTACTTTACTGCCCAATAACCAGCCTTCCGGAGCTTTAGTAGCACAATCTACAAAGTCAGTCCAGTCCTGAGTCTGTGTCTTCTGGGTGTCTCTGAACAGCAGCATGTACTGTTCAGTGATTAGGCCAAACCCATCTATTAGAGCACTCTTCAGGACATAGTAGTTGTCAGCATCCTCTTCTCTAACAGTGAGGAGCTTGTCTCTTCCTTTATCTGTAAAGGAGAGCCACAAAATTGCTGCCCACTGACTTTGGGGTACCTACTGTACTTTGCAGGCCCTCTCCAAAGAAGTGATCCACTTATGGATGTCATCCCCAATCTGATTAGGAGGTACAATTTCGTTCAGGTTTCTATGGTCATGAGACCTTTCCCTACCACTAGGGTTGTCGCTGCCACCAGTGGGCTCTAGCCCACACAATTTCTTCTCTCTTTCAAGAGCCAGGGTCTATTTTGCAAGGGCAACTTCTTGCCTCCTGATCCTAAGCTTGACTTCTTTCATTCTAGCTTTGTGCTCTCTTCTCTGAGGGGAAGTCATTCTCCTTAGAGCTGAGGCATTGGATCCTACTGATGAGTCAGCATGTTCAGATCCACTGGAAAGGGGTCTGGGTCTTCTGTTCACATCATTAGGCCTACTTGGAGGTCTGGAGGGAGGCCTTCCTAGGCCTCCTCCTCCTCCAGATAGTCCTGTGTTTCCCAGGTTAGGTTCATTAACCTCATCCTGGCCTACATCCTCATCATCAGCATCATCATCCACCTGGGGAATCCCACTAGGATCTTCCTCTGATGAGGGATGGCCCCCCTCCCTGCTACCCTGTGCCTCTGGGTCTGATGCCTTTTCTAAGTCATCTGCCACTAACAGATTTACTAGGTGTTCGGTGGTTGGACTCTGTCCTTGTCTTAACTTTCTGTCATGACACAAGCTTCTCAAATCTTGAAAAGTGAAAGTGTCATACTTAGTTGTCTGCACCTGGCTGGCATCTGGCAGAGAGGTACTACCTCCTGCTCTTAAAGACATGACTAGTGAGGTGTGGTGTGTGCACCTACCTACACTACTTGTTTTCCTACTAGAACCTCTCTAGGAGTTGTAGTCAGGGTGTGCTAAGCACTTACCACCTACAACTGCTAGGTTCAGTAGAACTTACGTTATGTTAATTTCGATTTATATAGCGCCAAATCACCGACAGGTCTCTTAGCGCTTGCTTTGGGAACCCGTCCTGGCTTTCCCTGCGAGATAACCCCTACTGGGCATCCCCAAGGTGAAGAACAGGCATCCCATCGCGGTAGGGCCGTAGTGGAGATTAAGCAAGCAATTGCCCGGAGTTGCAGAGTGTGAACCCATGATTCGAGTAGGCACCGAGGCGAGAATGATCAAGTCCGTGGACATTTTGAGCTCAAGACCCTGCTGCGTAGGGAATTGAACCCTGGTCCCGGGTCTGACCTCTGCATCAGGGTCTGCCTCCTCTAACCAGTGAGCCACACTTCTCCACACTTATGTATTATAAAACTTGATTCATATGTACCTACAGGTACCTTGATGTGATTTTTCAAATGATATTCTGAAGATTATTTGGTAAAACAATGCAAGCTCGTATCCCATACGCTGCACAACAATTTGTGAAGTTAGCCTGGCATATGATGTCCACTAGTTCTAGTGGGCCCCTTGCACCAGTCTAATGGACCCTTATTGATGGTGGTTGTAAAGTCAACCTTATAGACAAGCTATCCTAGTGGTAGCATGGACCAGCAGTCATCAGGCTAAGACTTTGTAGGCGATGTTAAGCAAGTTGTTTTACCAATTATAATTTATTTATTTATTTATTTTGAGATTTGTAAAGCGCCTGGTGACCCGAAGGCATCCCCGCGCTATAATACTGTAAAATCCGGGACGGGCACGAACCAGGAACTATTTAGGGAAGAGGAGGGTTTTGAGTCTTTTGCGGAACAGCGTGTGGCTGGGTTCCACACGCAACAGACGGGGGAGAGCGTTCCATGTGGAGGAAGCCTTGACCGAGAAGCGTCGTCCACCTGTGCGCGCCTTCTTGAATCTTGGGACTGTGGCCAGATGTTCGTTGTCCGAGCGGAGGTTTCTGTGGGCTTTGTAGGGTGTGATCATATCTTTGAGGGTGGCAGGTCCACCCCCATTAATGAGTTTGTGCGTGATGCACAAGGCCTTAAACTCCACTCGCTGGCGGACCGGTAGCCAGTGCAGCGATTTGAGGGCCGGTGTGGTGTGGGCTCTAGGGGGAAGTTTGAGAATGAGTCTCGCCGCAGCATTTTGTACGCGCTGAAGTTTGGTCATGGTGGTTTCAGGGGCACCGAGATATGCGGCGTTGCCGTAGTCCAGGCGAGATAATATGAGCCCTTGCACCAGAAGTTTCCTGGACAGGGGGGGCAAGAGGGGGAGGATCTTCCGAATGGAGCGAAGAAGCCCAAAGCATGTGCCCGCAGTTTTAACTGCCTGGGTCTTCAAGGAAAGGTCCTGCTCCAGCCAGAAGCCCAGCGAGTACTAAATGAAAGGACACCACACAAGGTATATATCAAATATATATGTATTTATTCTAAACACAACCTCTCTGCACTCTTTATGAGGTCAGAGGTAAAAGTACAATACAAGTTACTTCATTAGCATATGATAAGTTGCACAGTATACGTTTTGCCCTAGGGGTCTCACAAACCATATACTAAAATAGTGGTATAAGAACCACATGAGAGTTAGAAAGCAGACCTGTGGAGTTCTGGACTAATTAAGGTCCAGAGGTGTCAGGGATAATACCCGAAGACCCCTGAGTTCTACCTGTCTCGGTGCACAGATAAACAGAAACACGGGCTTCTCGATGGTGGCGTCAAAGACCAAAGGTTTATTACTGCAGGGATACAGAAGTCACAGAAACTACACACGGGCAGATTCTAGGAGCCTGTTCGATTTGTACTAAGTGGGTTGCTCCTTAAATACACGATTTTTAGCTGTAGGCAACATTCTTCACATACTCGTACATTTCTTAAACTTTGTATCCTAAACAATAAATATTTGGCGTCAAACAGGAACAGTCAACGAAGTTCTGATGTCAAACATTACGAATGAGGGGTTCCCACTGTTCAATCATAATCTCATGTCATCTTCTCATTCAAGAGCCGGACCGCCTCATCGTAAATTTCGTTACCTCCCCATAATAAAGGCCCAGAAGGAAAGGAGCAGAGCCAGGTGTAGGAGATAGAAAAGCAGGATAAGAGATGTTTGTGGGTCGTAAATGGGCAAGGCTACCGACTTCGGCCGCCTAATCATGATCAGGCCAACGAGCACGAGAACCAGTATAGCAGGACTGGCCTCAGGCAGAGGAGGCAGCTTCTGCCGAGTCATGCGGCCACAACGTTTCTGAACTAAGGTGTATGTGTCATTAACAAGGTGAATCGCCGGGCTAAAGCCTACGTGTCCTTTAGCGAAATGAATTGATCAGAGGTCACTGTTTGTTCATTGACTATGTGAGGGCAAGAATACAAGATGGATGCCGTATTCTAAAATGGATGCCATCGGTGTACCGGAAATGTGCTCGTAACAAGAGTGCTCTTGCTCATAGCATAGCGAAAACACCAGGATATACTATGTGGATCATTTACGGTTCACTGGTACCGAAATTATAGGTTTATGACGTTGTCGAAAACACGGGTTCGAATCGTCACGGAACCTCAGACCCTCCTTTTGCCCTTACATAGGCAATTACTCACTCTATGTCAGGGTCTATCTCGATGTTCATCAGGTCAGTGATATGTTGCTGTAGCATTATTCTTTCTCGTACCTTGTCTCCCAACACAGGCGGTTTCCTTAAACAGGTTGCAGCACAGAGGCTACACAAGGCCGGACCACACTGGATAACAAGACAGCACGAGAATAGGAACACTAAGACAATACCAATGACTATCAGAACCTTCCATCCCCACGCTGATAACAGAGTCCAAAGCCATTCCATTAATGACCAATTTCCCTTGTCTACCTGAATAGAGTCGGAGATCTTGTGTAGTTTAGAGATCGCTTCGTACACTGTCGGAGCATTATTAGGGATATGAACACAGCAGCTCGATTGGATCATTCTGCATACCCCACCTCGATCTGCAAGTATTACATCAAGAACCATACGATTCTGTAATGTCATGAGGCGATCCGCCTGGAGCTCAGCTGTTAAGTTACTAAGGGCACCAGCAGTTTCTGTAATAGTAGACTCAACTACCCGTGTTAGTTGACGTAGATTTCTACTATTGGCCATAGGCCCCCAGAACGGAAGGAAACCTTTGAAGAAGTCTTCGGCTTCCTGACCAGCAGTATCTTCCTTGCTAAAGACACCTCTTACCACTCTGGTTTTGTGATAATTTGGGGCAGCTGTGTATGCCGGAGGCAACAGTCGAGCAATATAACATGAACCTGAAAAGTCAGCAGGCAACCATGTATATGCTCTGTCTCGACAGATGAAGTAGGTACACTTAGCAGTTAGGAAGGCAGGGGAAGAGTTTGATGGATACACATAAGTTTCAACACAGTCACTCTTCCCTAGCCGAGCTCTTGGATTCCTCCCATTACCTTGCAAACAGACTTGACCTCGGTGAGGTACGACCCAAACTGGAGTGGAGCTCTTACGCTTGGTTTCACCCAAACTAATGCTATACTCCGTAGCATTCCAACTCAAATAAACTCGTAGTTCATCTTTAGGAATAAATGGGGTGTTATTGACGTCTTTAATCATGTCAGTTATTCCCTTTAACAAAGCTTTATTAGCGGAGTTATACTTGGTGGAACGTGGAGGACGCGGGGGATAGGTCTCGAGGGCATAGACAAATACAGTCTGAAAGGCCTGACATGATCCATTATAGCTAAAAGGCAAGACCAGGTAGGGAATGCCCTTTTCCATGGTATGTGGTATCAAACCACACACCCAGCAGTCCGTTGTGTTAACTACCAGTTGGTGTTGGTGCAAGAGCTGTACAAAAGTGTTATTTATAAATTCTGAGCCTCAAGCTTGCTCATGTTCAGGAAACGGATGAAAGGAATGAAGAGAAGCATCAGTAGGAGAAACAGGAACATGGGGCGGTACTGTAGTCGTGATTGGTGCAAAGATTAAATGAATACCAAAGGCAATTCCACCCACCAACGTTATTAAAATAATCAAAAATGTAATTGCACATTGCATCAGAAAACATTTGTTATGTAAAACTTTGTATAATCTATTCCTGCGAACATAAATTACATTCTCTCGGCGCAGCCCAGGAAGCTCCATCTTCTACAACCGTTCGTGACCACTGATGATTTGTACGTAGTTGAAAATGCCTCTATCAGCCCTGGGAGTTCCCAAAACCAACAGAAAGGCCGACCTTGTGTCTGGCCCCCGCAGATTCAACTAGGCACAAAGCCACGACCCTACGGTGACCCAGACGGCAAGGTAATAGAAACAACAGAAATAAACAGGGAAATACAAAAATGTTCAGTAAACTTCCTGGCTGGAGGTAATGTAATAGATAAAATATGAAAAATGCAGTTTCCTGCTTTATTTGTCCTTAGAATGAGAACGAAAGTTGTATCTCAGTTTTCCTGGCTTTGTTTGATCCGGGAATAGTCTGTTTTCAGCAGGAGCAACAATGTTCGAATTCGCAGATGACAAATGTTCGTTCGATGCAGTGTTCTGTTCAGTAATCAAAGAAGCAGCTTCAGGGGGGAAGTCAGAGTTCGGTGAATCAGTTGTCAGTTCTGCATCACTGAAAGGAACATATCTAGGGACACCCCCTTTTCTGAATCGTTTTGGCCACTATAGGTGTGGCAGGGTATACTCAGACATGAGTCCCTTTCTCACTGCTCCATCAGGATTCAAGCAAGCCGGGCCGAAGACGGCTGAAATGCCAGAAACCGGTCCCCGGTAGCTTGTCTCCTTTCTGGTGAAGAATTGGCTTGGTAGTTTAGTCTGCCCTGTTCCCATGATGCACTGGGCCAGGGACAGACTGATTTGCATATAGCCAGGTTCTGAGCTGGGATGGGGCAGTGAGATAAATAACGGTGATGGATCAAGCCCTGATCTTTGGACTGGGTAAGAGTGGTCTGCTTAATTCAGACACTCTGTTCATCACCACCCCCTTTTCTGAATCGTTTTGGCCACTTTAGGTGTGGCAGGGTATACTCAGACATGAGTCCCTTTCTCACTGCTCCATCAGGATTCAAGCAAGCCGGGCCGAAGACGGCTGAAATGCCAGAAACCGGTCCCCGGTAGCTTGTCTCCTTTCTGGTGAAGAATTGGCTTGGTAGTTTAGTCTGCCCTGTTCCCATGATGCACTGGGCCAGGGACAGACTGATTTGCATATAGCCAGGTTCTGAGCTGGGATGGGGCAGTGAGATAAATAACGGTGATGGATCAAGCCCTGATCTTTGGACTGGGTAAGAGTGGTCTGCTTAATTCAGACACTCTGTTCATCACCACCCCCTTTTCTGAATCGTTTTGGCCACTATAGGTGTGGCAGGGTATACTCAGACATGAGTCCCTTTCTCACTGCTCCATCAGGATTCAAGCAAGCCGGGCCGAAGACGGCTGAAATGCCAGAAACCGGTCCCCGGTAGCTTGTCTCCTTTCTGGTGAAGAATTGGCTTGGTAGTTTAGTCTGCCCTGTTCACATGATGCACTGGGCCAGGGACAGACTGATTTGCATATAGCCAGGTTCTGAGCTGGGATGGGGCAGTGAGATAAATAACGGTGATGGATCAAGCCCTGATCTTTGGACTGGGTAAGAGTGGTCTGCTTAATTCAGACACTCTGTTCATCACCACCCCCTTTTCTGAATCGTTTTGGCCACTATAGGTGTGGCAGGGTATACTCAGACATGAGTCCCTTTCTCACTGCTCCATCAGGATTCAAGCAAGCCGGGCCGAAGACGGCTGAAATGCCAGAAACCGGTCCCCGGTAGCTTGTCTCCTTTCTGGTGAAGAATTGGCTTGGTAGTTTAGTCTGCCCTGTTCCCATGATGCACTGGGCCAGGGACAGACTGATTTGCATATAGCCAGGTTCTGAGCTGGGATGGGGCAGTGAGATAAATAACGGTGATGGATCAAGCCCTGATCTTTGGACTGGGTAAGAGTGGTCTGCTTAATTCAGACACTCTGTTCATCACCACCCCCTTTTCTGAATCGTTTTGGCCACTATAGGTGTGGCAGGGTATACTCAGACATGAGTCCCTTTCTCACTGCTCCATCAGGATTCAAGCAAGCCGGGCCGAAGACGGCTGAAATGCCAGAAACCGGTCCCCGGTAGCTTGTCTCCTTTCTGGTGAAGAATTGGCTTGGTAGTTTAGTCTGCCCTGTTCCCATGATGCACTGGGCCAGGGACAGACTGATTTGCATATAGCCAGGTTCTGAGCTGGGATGGGGCAGTGAGATAAATAACGGTGATGGATCAAGCCCTGATCTTTGGACTGGGTAAGAGTGGTCTGCTTAATTCAGACACTCTGTTCATCACCACCCCCTTTTCTGAATCATATCTAGGGACAGGTTCTGTGTCAGAGGCACCAATTCCTTGTCTAACCCAATTGTCATAAGGGAGCGGAAGGGGTACACGCTTAGTGTGAGTGGCGTGGACCCAATTTTTCCGGCCAACCACACGTACAGCAGTCCTTGTCGCCAAGAGCACTTGAAAGGGGCCCACAAACTTCGGTTGGAGATTCCTGGTCCGTCCGAAATTCCGGATAAGGATGAAGTCTCCGGGTTTCAGTAGGTGACCTGGACTTTCCGGAGGCTTTGGCAATGCGCCGAAAACCTGTTGGTGAATGAGACTCAATTTAGCAGTCAAGTCAAAAAGGTAATCAATTAACATTGGGTACTCTAGCTGCTTAAATTCTCGTGGTCTCGGTACCCCCCAGACATTTGCAGGGCGACCGAACACAATCTCATATGGGCTAAGCCCTACTCAAGAGTGCACAGTCGCTCTAGTGGATAACAAAGCCAACGGTAGTGCATCTGGCCAGGACAAACCCGTGGAAGCTTGGATCTTAGCAAGTTTCAGTTTAAGTGTACCATTGTACCCTTCAACTAAACCTGCTGACTGGGGGTGGTTCGCACTATGAAATTTTTGCTTAATCCCTAAGCCTGCACACACACTCTGCATAACTTTCCCTACGAACTCACTCCCATTGTCTGACCATACAATCCGTGGCATTCCATACCTGGGGAAGTATTCTTTTAGGAGGATTTTAGCAGTGGACAAGGCAGTGTTATCTTTTAACGGATATGCTTCAATCCACCTCGAAAACGCACAGACTACCACTAGGACATATTTAAGGTTATTACATCGGTCCATGTGGATGAAATCCAACTGAATCACTTCGAAGGGACAAGAAGGAGGAGCGAAATGTCCAGCGGGTGTGGGTGTTCCCTTACCAGGATTATGCATCAGGCATACCATGCAGTTCCTAACCACTCTTTCTGCACACCTACTGATTCCGTCATTCTTCCAGACTGGGGCCAACATTTTACAAATCCCTTTTGAACTGATGTGCGCTGCTCCGTGCGCCATCGTTACCACCGCAAGCACATACGCATCAGGCAACATCCAACGCTGATGCTCCGACAAGTCAATCCAACATCCACTCGAGTCCAACTTACCCGTTTTCTCTTTCCATGCAATCTTTTCCTCTTCAGTCGCTTCTTCCTGAATTGCTTTCACACTTTCCACTGTGTCCTCACACATTCCCGATTCAGCAATCCATCTCGCAGACGTCGCAACATACATCCCACTCATCGTATTCCTAGCTGTCTGTTTAGCTATCTCATCAGCAAAAGCATTTCCACGACCGACATCATCCGTAACTGCTCGATGAGCACTGCACTTTACAATCGCAACTTCAGTCGGTAAGGTTAGAGATTCCAACAAGTCATTGACTAACTGACCATGCTGGATCTTAGTCCCATGGGACGTAATAAAACCTCTTTCCTTCCACAGTTGACCAAAACTATGCGCTATGCCGAACGCATACTGACTATCTGTAAACACATTCACTCTCTTTCCCTTTGCTAAAACACACGCTCTGGTCAATGTAATTAATTCTGCAGCTTGGGCAGAATTCTGACTCACTCTTGCAGTCTCCACAATCGTACTCAAAGTCGTTACTGCGTAGGCAGCTGTCACATCACCATTCTCCAATTTAAAACAAGACCCGTCAACATATAACGTGCCATCTGGATCTGGTAACGGAGTGTCCTTAAGATCAATCCGTCCTTTTGTCTCCTCCTCGGTTCTAAAACAACAGTCATGGGGTTCAGAATCACTCGACTCCTGGCTAGTCGGCAATAGTGTTGCTGGATTCAGTACATTGCATCTTTTAATCTGAATGTGACTCGCTAGCAGTGTCAGCTCATAGCCTGATAATCTAGCACTGGTGAGGTGCTGAGTTTTCGTTCGGTTCATGAGTGTATCCACGGCATGTGGAACCATGACTACTAGCATATTGTTCATGACCAGACCAGAAGATTGTCGAATGGACACTGCAGCTGCTGCTGTAGCTCTTAAGCAACTTGGCAACGCTCTGGCTACCGGGTCTAATTTTGATTAAAAATACGCACAAGGACGTTGTTTATCACCAAATCGTTGCATCAAAACACTCAACGCACAACCTTCTCTCTCATGAACATAGAGTGTAAATGGCTTACTGTAGTCAGGTGTACCCAACACAGGAGCTGAACATAGTGCATTTCGTAACTCAGAGAAACTCTGCTGACATTCGTCAGACCATGGCACCGGACTCGGAACACCTTTTCCAGTCAGGGCCACCAATGGTTTTGCCAAGAGAGAAAAATTTGGAATCCATTGCCTGCAGTATGAAGTAATACCTAAAAACACACGCACTTCTCTCTGTGTGCTAGGAACATTCATATGCGTAATTGCTTTTATTCTCTCCGGGGTCAACCTTCTTCCCTCCTTTGACAAGAGATGACCTAAGTAGGTCACTTCTTGGCAACAATATTGCAGTTTGTAAGGTGACACCTTGTGGTGTAAATCCGACAAATGATGCAGTAGGGAAATTGTAGCTGTTTTGCAAGTTTCCTCGTCATCAGCAGCCACTAGAAGGTCATCTACATATTGCACCAAAGCAGAACCAGGAGGAAGCACAAAATAATCTAACTGACTTTTTAATGCTTGACTGTAAATGAATGGGCTTTCACAATAGCCTTGTGGAGCGCGTTTAAACCTGAAACTACGACCTCCTAGAGAGAAGCTGAAAATATCCCTGCTTTCCTTGGCTATCAGAATGCTGAAAAAGGCATTTTTCAAGTCGATCACTGAAAACCATGTGGCTGTAGCAGGAATCAATGTCAACAGTGCAGTAATGTCTGGAACCACAGGAAACTGTGGAATCACAATTTTGTTAACCTCTCTAAGGTCAATTACAAATCTGTAGACTGGAGATTTTGAAGGATCAGTGCGTTTTAAAATCGGCAGGACAGGACTGTTACAGACATTCCCTCTAGTTTCTTCTATTACGTCTTTCTGGATCAAATCTTGCACTATCAATAAAAGCGCACGTTCGCCTTCGCTAGAGATCCTATATTGTGGAATTCGTGGAAATTTAACATTTGCTTTCAAACTTACTACATAAGGAGGAATTTCCAAAAGACCTACATCATTAGGACCAGTCGCCCAAAGGGTATCAGGGAGAAAACGCAGCTCCAGTGGGAGCGCATCCTTTGACAAGTACATTGGGGAGATGACTCTCTTACCCAACGTAAGCTGTACTCCTGAAGGAGAACAGTACAGTGTCGCATACAGGCGTTTTAACAGGTCTAAACCAAGCAGATTTTCATTGCAACCGGTCGTCAAAATTAGGGGTGCTTTTAATTGATGAGGCCCAACAGAAATAGACAAAGGACCAGAAACAGGATTGTGAACAGGGGCGCCTGAAAAACCTACTGAAACGTTCGTTAAGCCAGACAAAGGTGCGCCAGGGAGTTTCGCATGCATGATAGAACTTTTTGCTGCACCAGTATCCAACAGAAACGGTTCGACCACACCTGATGTAGCTACTGCGACATAAGTCCCACTCTGATCTACTGGAACTGATACTACTCCCTCTCTTTGTCCATGGCTGTCCTAGTACTCATTTTGTTGAATCTCCTCGCTAACCTCACAGTAATCTTCAACATGGTACTGTTGAGATCTACCAGGCTGTACAGATTGTCCGTTTCGCTGATCGAAATAATTAGAAGGACGATCATTAGTCTGCGGAGGCATAGAACCTCGTCCTCGGCCTCTAGGAGTTTGCGTAAAACCACCACGACCTCTCTGAGCTGGAACACCATTATTTTGGGCATTTAGGACTGGACACTCATTCTTATAATGACCTTCCTTTTTGCAGTAAGCACACTGATTCCATTGTACCTGCTGCCTTTGGTAACCGTAATCGGTCCTCTGATATGGCCCTTGCTGTGAGTTTGTCTGATTCGTGCGAGGCGGAAATGCCTGCTGCAAAAGGACTTTAGTTTTTAAATCTTTTGTTTTGTTTTCTGACTTCTCTTTCTCATCTTTATCCCTATTTTCATAGTACTGGGCAGTTGCAAGTATTTGCGCAGTCGTAGAGACAGCCCACGCACTTTCAGAATCTTTTAATTTATTACTAAGCTCTGATAACAAATTATGCACAAATTTATCGACAAACAATCTCTGGCCTCCCTCCGTGCTCATATCCTGACCACTGTGATCTACGAAAGTTTCTTCAAATCTAGTGAAGAAGTCGGAGACGCTTTCGTCTTTCTTCTGCTTGCATGCGGACAATTTATCCCAATTAACGCGCAATGCTGGCATCAAAGTTTTCATTAAATCAATTATCCTACCAGGTAAATTAGCAATTAGAGGTTCGGGCTTAGAACCACCAATTTGTTGACCATCTGCCGCTACTATGGCTGCCCAATCACCACCAAGGGCAACTTGATGATTTTCGTTACGAATTTTAGCCCAAATAGGTTGCGGCATTACATTGCCAAATAGCATGTCGATGTCTGCTAAGTTCATAACACAAGCTTGAACCGTCTGAGTCATCTCTTTATAATACCCGGCTGGATTTTTACGTGGGTCTGGCTAAGCCTGTTTTACTGCTAACACTTCAGCTCGTTTCCACGGAATGTGTATCCACACTCTCTGGAATTGTGCTGGAGCGGCTACAATACCATTGACCGCATCAGCTTGAATGGCTTCGCGCCATATTGGCGGAACCTCCCTCATCGGATATTGACGACCTTGTTTTGTGCTACGTTTCTCTAGGTCCCTTGGTGAGCGGAGAGAAGGATCAGACCTATAGCCTAAAATCAGTTCCATCGCTTCTTTTACGTCCTGACCTACTATCATACCTGCAGCAAATTTTTGCTGAACATGAATTAAATCATCCGGAACTGATTCAGAGTCGTCCTCCTCCCAATCCTCACGCAAAAGGGAACACATTACATCAAACACATAGCGCTGTGTCGGTTCATTCCACTGCATAAATGTTTCCAATACATCTCGTACATCATACCTTCCAACTTTCGAAATCCACCTAAGGGCCGTAGAATCTAATATTCCTCGTTCTTCAACATTAGGAAGCTGACTACGTCTCTGAGTAGATTCAGAGGCAGGAGTCTTAATTAGAGTTTTGTAAAAAGAAGATAGAATATTAGTGACAGATTCAGTGATTTTCCGACGAACAGAAAGCGGAGACATATAGCTTGCAGAAGTTTTGAATAGAGTAGTAGTTGGAACAGATGAAACAGCAAGAGTAGGGGTAGCAGGCAAAGCAACTTGCGAAACAACAGGTATAAGCGGAGCAGGCATAGGCAGAGGAGCGGGCAACCCTGGAAGAGGGGGTGACGGAGGAATATTGTTAACCACAGGGAGTGCAGGAACTGGATTCACAGGAGCAGGTATCCCAGGCTGTCCAGCAGCCGGTAACAAAACATGTGGCAAAGGTGGAGCCGTAGCACCCTGTGCATACGGTGGAGGTGACCTCAACAAATAAGACAAAAGGGGATCCTTTTCAGGGTCCTCTACTGGCTTAGCGGCACATGATGGCAAGGCAGGGTAGCACTTGTCAATCGCCAAATTATGTTCTCTATCAGATATCTCTATCGCTTTCTCAGATTCATTGAGTTGCAGCTGCTTGGCAGACTGTACTAAGGTCAACTCTTGCTCTTTTTGCTCTTTCTTCAATTTCTTAAGCTCTCTTTGTTTGGATTCTTTTCGCCAACAATGGAAAGAATCAAACATTGCCGGCCGGGCTTTCTTCTTAAACAGTTTTATTTCCAAATTATCAAGGATTTCAGGTTCAAAACTACCATGTAGTGGCCAACTAAGGACACCATCCTTTTTCGTGTAACGGACCCACACCTCATTATAAGATATAGGACCCACACCATGCTTGCAATAGAGCTCGTAAGTAGGAGTTCCAATCGGAGGAACCGGACATGAGTCCTCCAACCGGGAATCCCTGTTGCAACCAAAACACGAAAACATACAGTTTTTCCGACTTACCATTTTTACAAACCGGAACACAGAACAAAGATGCGCAATCGAACTTAGAACTTAGGCCTACCAAATGAACAAATGTATCAATACCCAAACCAAACCAAAGATTATCGTAACGAGAACAACCAGTGATAATCTACAAAACCAAGTCAAATCAGAGAACTGAAAGGATTATCCGAACAGAAGCAACCAATTGATAAATCCTTTACAAAGTAACCAAAAACAACCAGCAACCACTTAATACTTAACTGAGGCACTGAAGACGTCACCAAGGAGAAACCCGTCTACGTCTCGCCGTACTAAGGTCTGCACCTCGGGTCCAAGACAGGGCGACAGTCAAGGCAGCGGACCTCTGCAGCCGTCTGAACGGGAACCCTCGTGGAAGAGAACGTCGGGCCACTTTTGCGATATACCGGGATCGATGAAGTGGGGTGCCTCCCTCTGGAATCTTCACACGAAGCTTCTCGAAATCTTCAGGCTTTTGGACCGGTACCGAATGACGTCGCCCCACATTGGGCGCCAATTGGAGTTCTGGACTAATTAAGGTCCAGAGGTGTCAGGGATAACACCCGAAGACCCCTGAGTTCTACCTGTCTCGGTGCACAGATAAACAGAAACACGGGCTTCTCGATGGTGGCGTCAAAGACCAAAGGTTTATTACTGCAGGGATACAGAAGTCACAGAAACTACACACGGGCAGATTCTAGGAGCCTGTTCGATTTGTACTAAGTGGGTTGCTCCTTAAATACACGATTTTTAGCTGTAGGCAACATTCTTCACATACTCGTACATTTCTTAAACTTTGTATCCTAAACAATAAATATTTGGCGTCAAACAGGAACAGTCAACGAAGTTCTGATGTCAAACATTACGAATGAGGGGTTCCCACTGTTCAATCATAATCTCATGTCATCTTCTCATTCAAGAGCCGGACCGCCTCATCGTAAATTTCGTTACCTCCCCATAATAAAGGCCCAGAAGGAAAGGAGCAGAGCCAGGTGTAGGAGATAGAAAAGCAGGATAAGAGATGTTTGTGGGTCGTAAATGGGCAAGGCTACCGACTTCGGCCGCCTAATCATGATCAGGCCAACGAGCACGAGAACCAGTATAGCAGGACTGGCCTCAGGCAGAGGAGGCAGCTACTGCCGAGTCATGCGGCCACAGCGTTTCTGAACTAAGGTGTACGTGTCATTAACAAGGTGAATCGCCGGGCTAAAGCCTACGTGTCCTTTAGCGAAATGAATTGATCAGAGGTCACTGTTTGTTCATTGACTATGTGAGGGCAAGAATACAAGATGGATGCCGTATTCTAAAATGGATGCCATCGGTGTACCGGAAATGTGCTCGTAACAAGAGTGCTCTTGCTCATAGCATAGCGAAAACACCAGGATATACTATATGGATCATTTACGGTTCACTGGTACCGAAATTATAGGTTTACGACAATGTCAAAAACACGGGTTCGAATCGTCACGGAACCTCACCTGGGGCCTGTGGAATCGCTGCGGCTACTCTAAACAACCAAAGGTTAGGAAGTAGGTGGCCCACGGTAGACGTGTGCAGTGTCTAAACACAGCCGCGGGTTACCATTGACTTTCTATGAGAAATGAACAAGTTACAGTTATACAGTTTAAGGATACTTCCGGATGGACAACAATGGAACCCTTTTAGAATTAGACACAAGGAGCACCAATACCCTAGAAACTACCAGAGTACTTGTGTTACCTTACCCACGGAAGCCGGGTGCATAAGTGTCTTTTGAAGTCAGGTTTCGTCGTCGATTTCAATGGAGAGCTGCAATGAAGTGCTGCAGGCGACCAGAGGAAAAGTGTATGGGTAGATCGAAGATCTGAAGAACCTGAAAGCAGAAGGGACAGAGTCTGGGTCACTTGCCAGCGACCAGGATGGAACCAAAAAGGAACCAGGCGATGGCAGGTGCTTTCAGGTGAAAAGGTGAAGTTTGTCTCTTCAGCCACGAGGTCTAGGAGGTGTTGATGACAACCAGGAGCTGGATTCAACCTGTCCTATAAAGGGTGTAGTTGACTGCTGTGTCGGTATCCAGATTTGACCCAACAAGCCTTGGCAAACGCAATCCAAGCAAGATGTCAAGATTGGCTTTGGTGCAGACCAGCAAGATCTGTGGCACTTCTCTTTTGCAGGAAAACTGGAGCAAGCCTGGAGCAACCAGGAAAGCAAGTTAAATTTAAAAGGAAGTCTTCAGGGGCCTCACTAGCCAATGGACTAGGAACCAGGAAGATGTGTCAAGCTGAAATGGAAGAGCAGGCCCCACGGGACACTCGTGGAGTGTAGAAGCCTGAGCTTCAGTGCAAATGGTGCTCGGGTCTGGGGCTTCTCGTACCCCAATGCACAACTGCGAGATACCTCGGGAGTTGATGCAGTTAGCAAAATGCAGGATGTCCAGGAGTTCTGGTCCCACGTCTCTCTTGTCCGCCATGAGTCTCAGCTTTGCTGGGAACGTCGAGCAGCATCACAGATATCTGTAAGTCTATGTCCTGTGTCGCAGAGACTTCGGGATCCAGCGGGAGCCTCGACAATGCAGACTGGAAAAGTTGCTGGTGGTGCCTGTTTGCACAGGGTGGTCACTCCTTGACCACAAGGGAGATGGCTTCCGTCTTCCAGTCGAAATGGAATGTCGAAGATCCAGGATATATGTTTCAGAGTTTCGTCTAGGGTAATCTAAAGTCCTAGGGACTGGGTTCCTATACTTATACTAAGTTTAGGGGCTGGACTACTGTCATGATCGCATACACAGATGCAACGAAGGAAAGTAGAAAAGGGAAACAAGTACGAGGGATCCCTTTAAACTACATGTCCCAAAAGGCCAAGCGGCGCTGGAGAAAAGGAAAGGATGCGGAGCCCTATATAACTCCTCCTTGGAAACAGATCGGCGCTTGACAATTGTTTTCTTGGTTTTGGTTGAGGCGGATGGTGATCCCCGCCGGAGTGTGCGTAGGGAATCATCGCCGATCAAGAGCCTGCGTGTGCAGTCTCCGGAAATCCTCGACGATCAAGAGCCTGCGTGTTCAGTCTCAGGAAATCATCGCCGAACAAGAGCCTGCGCGGCCAGTCTAGTTCAAGCCCCTTTTTCTGATCAAAAGCCCGCGTGGTCAATGGAGTGAAGTAACTTCCGACCAACTACTAGGAGAACGGGATCGTTCTTCTACTTTCTGTTTATTGTTTGTCCGAGATCCTGCTAGCATCCTGCTGCGCATTCAGGATTACCAAGCGTTTGAGTGTGTAGCTTGGCAGAGTGTGCAAATACATATTCCTTTGTTTCTCAAGCTGCATTGAGGAAGCAAGATACACGGATTTAAAATACTTTTCCGCTATCCCCGGGGTAAAGCCGAGACAAGAGAATTCTGCCCTTACGAGAGAGTGACGGATAACTTTCTCACCATCTGCAGAGGACGAAGGAGCATGTCGTTATTTTCTTCATAAAGCATCTGGAGTGTTCCTTGTACGTCCCTTCACTACGGATTCTGCCGTATCCAACCCCGAGGACCCTTCCATCGATCCGTGTGCCCCCCTTCGCCTTATCCTCCCGGCTTCTCGCAAATACCCATTCCGGAGGTGTTCTTAAAGACACCACGGGGTGCGGTGCTCAGATAAGTCAGAAGGACATTCATCGCATCGTTCCTGCTGATCAAGAAAGTCTCAGGTTAGTGGCGCGCAATAGTAGCGCTGCTTGCAATCGCGACAGATTGTCAAGCCCAAGAATACGTCTCAGCCCGGACGATGGACGCCGACGCTACTCTCGCTTCATTGTTGGAGAGCTTCTCGGAACTACGACAGGAGGTCATCACCTCTCGTGCTGAGAACCAAGCATTATATCAAGAGGTGGCCCAACTGCGTAAAGATATGTCTGACCTGGCACAGAAGGAGCCAGTAGTCAGGCCCATACTCAAACCGGCCACATTACCACCGCCTTCCTCTTCCCGACCCGGGGGTTACTTTCTGCCCTTAACTACTCCCGCGGTAGTCACGGAAGCACTACCAACGGTTCAAGTGATCCAGAACCAAGGGATTCCTTTAGCCCCCCCCGGAGAGGTTTTTCGGGGATCCTCGAAAATTCGAAACATTTTTGAACCAATGCCGGCTTCATTTCCTGTGTAAACCCGTAGTCTTTCAGGAGGAAGCAGTGAAAACGGCATTCATGATGTCCTACATGGGTGGGAATGCCTCGAGCTGGACAATTCCCTTATTGGAACGAAACGACCCTGTATTGCATAATTTCTCTGATTTTTGTATTGAGTTGAGAAAACTCTTCGATCGAAAATCCCATATGCTCACCCTTGACCGGGAAATCATGACTCTCAAACAAGGTTCACAGGATTTATTAACCTATATCACTACCTTCAATCGCTTGCTGGTGGAAACTGATTGGCCAGCGGAAAAACGGATTTCCCTTTTTTATCAAGGGTTACGAGGAGAACTGAAGGATGTTCTTGCTCAGGTGGTGCAACTACCTACCATGGTATCTGAATTCATTGATCTGACGGTTCAGTTAGATCATCGCCTGCTGGAAAGACGAGGGGAAAAACCAAGGGGAGAGAACCGTTTCTACTATCCCCCCATTCGATCTAAATCCGGGGGAGAAGACAAACCTAAGGTGTCTGACGACACCGAACCCATGCAAATTGGGGGGATTCGGGGCCCCCTTACTACAGAAGAAAAGGACAAAAGACGACGCCTGAAACTGTGCCTATATTGTGGGAAAGGAGGACATTTTATCAAGGAATGCAGAGCCAGGAATTATGTTCCCGGGCGTTCTACTCTTCCCCGAGTCCAGGCTACACAGAAGGAAACCGAGCCGTCGGAAAACTGAAGATCTCGAGTCCGAAGGAGATCTCCGACTCGAGATACCAGTTCCCTATGATCTCCCCTGTTCTTGCCAATACCCTTCATCCAGCAGTGGCCGATATAAATATAAGTGTGACTCTCTGGATAGCTACCAACAATCCCTTGCAAGTTGATGCCCTTCTCGACTCCGGGGCCACTGGTAATTATATCGACCAAGATTTCGCGTTAAGAATGGGCATCCCGTGCGAGAAAAAGCTACGACCCGAGACGGTAAAGGCAGTCGACGGAACCATCCTTTCTTCAGGCCCGGTGGTTTACAACACCCTTTCCTTGTTGATGGAGTTTGGTGAGGATCACCGGGGAACACATCCAGTTCGACCTGATAGACGCCCCGCAGTTCCGACTCATCTTGGGAATGCCGTGGCTTACGTTACATGATCCTTTTGTCAGTTGGTCAGCTCGTACGGTCAACATGACCTCTCCGTTTTGCAAGGAACATTGCAGAACTCACGAACCTTTACCATCCCACTCTGTACCCTCATCGGCCTCCTATCTGGCGAACGCCTGTACATTTGAAAAGTTCTGTTGTGCCACGGTGCTGCCCGTCGAATACCAAGAGTATAAAGCTTTGTTCGACAAACAAAAGGCCGCCCAATTACCACCTCATCGGGTCTACGACTGTCGTGTTGACCTCATTCCGGGGGCCGATATCCCTTGCAGTAGGGTTTATGCCTTAACGGAGAAGGAAACCCAGTATTTGAAATCATATATAGATGACAACCTTGCTACAGGGTTTATCCGCCACTCTACATCCCCTGCATCGTCACCCATGTTTTTCATTGCCAAGAAAGACTGCGATGAGTTGAGACCCTGCATTGACTACCGTGCGATTAACAAAGTGACGATAAAAAACCGTTATCCTCTTCCCCTCATCCCGGTTTTGATGGACCAGTTGAAGGGTGCGAAATACTTCACGAAACTCGATCTCCGGGGGGCGTACCACCTCGTTCGAGTACAGAAGGGGGATGAATGGAAGACAGCATTCCGAACCAAATTTGGTTTATTTGAATACCGGGTAATGCCCTTTGGTCTCTGCAACGCCCCTGCTGCCTTCCAATTCTTCATGGACGAAGTTCTGCGAGGATGTCTGGAAACATACTGTGTGGTATACATAGACGACATCCTGATTTACTCAACATCAATGGCGGAACATGTTGTCCATGTAAAGACCGTACTACGAAAGTTACAACAAAATTCGTTATACGCCAAGTTGGAGAAGTGTCTTTTCCATGTGCAGGAGGTCGCCTTCTTGGGATATATCATCGACGCCCAAGGGTTCCGGATGGACACCAGCAAAGTCGAGGTAATCCTTAACTGGAAAACTCCACACAATGTTAAGGCAGTCCAGAGCTTCCTTGGCTTTGCCAATTACTACCGGCGCTTTATTCAAGACTTTTCTAAAACTATTCATCCCATCACATCCCTCCTGCGAAAAAACGTCCCTTTTGTATGGGGAACCGAAGCAGACCAGGCATTTCAACTCCTCAAATGCAGATTTACGCAAGCCCCCATTCTCCGGCACCCGGATCCGCAGCTGCCATATGTCCTGGAGACCGATGCCTCACAATCAGCCCTCGGAGGCATCTTATCACAAAGACATCCCAAAACCGGACAGCTGCACCCAGTGGCCTACTATTCGAGAAAACTCACACCCTGTGAGATCAATTACACTATTACTGATAAAGAGCTCTTGGCGATTAAAAGAGCCTGCGAGGAGTGGCGACATTATCTCCTCGGTGCGTGTCACATGGTGGAAATTATCACTGATCATCGCAACTTGTTGTTCCTTAAAACGGCGAAGGCCTTGACTCCGAGGCAGCTCCGATGGACTTTGTTTTTTTCCGATTATGATTTCGTCATTAAGTACAGGCCAGGGTCACGCAATGGTAAGGCGGATGCCTTATCCCGTTTGGGGGTCGAGGATGCTGTTGAACTCGGAGAACCCCCTTTTATCCTTCAGGAAGCTGACAACCAAAGTGCATCCCTCGCTCTCGTATCATCTGCGGACTTTCTGGAGGATTTGAAAGTAGCCATCGCCGATCAAGATATCGCTTCTTGGATCCAGGAAGACCCGGACCATCGACATGTGGAGAATGACTTGGCGTACCATTACCATGCGTTGTATGTCCCCCAGAAACAATTGCAACAACAAGCCCTGAATTGGGCGCATGACTCAGCATTAAGCGGACATATGGGGATATTCAAGACCACGGCTAACGTAGAACGTTCCTTCTGGTGGAAGGAGGTTCGAACAGATGTAAAAGAGTATGTGCAAACCTGTGCGATTTGTGCCCAGGGTAAATCAGTTCATACCAAACCAGCAGGTCGCCTCCGTCCGTTGCCCATTCCTCCTAAACCTTGGCACACCTTATCCATGGATTTTATAGTGGAAATGCCTCCCTGCGCTCAGCAAACCGTGGTTCTGGTGGTCGTAGATCATCTCACGAAAATGGGGCATTTTATTTCCTTGCCGGGTTTACCTACTTCTGTGGAATTGGCCAAGGTATTTCTGCAACACATAGTACGTGCTCACGGTTTGCCCAGCGTGATTATAACTGATCGTGGCACGCAGTTTACGTCACATTTCTGGAAGGCACTCTGTGCCATATTGCAAATCGATGCCCGACTGTCGTCTAGCTATCATCCGCAGACGGACGGAAAAACCGAAAGGCTTAACCAAACGCTTGAACAGTACCTCCGCTGTTTCACCATGCAAAATGCTTCGGATTGGACCACCCTTTTGTGGATGGCGGAGTTCGCATATAACAATGCAGTTCATACCACCCTGGGGTGTTCCCCCTTTTTCTGCCTGTATGGTTTCCATCCGAATATGCTTCCGTTCGACTGGCCTGCGGAATCCTTGGTTCCCTCCATTCAGGAACATCATGCCCATCTGAGGGCCATCCTTATAGATGCAAGACATTGTTTGGAGAAGGCGCAAGCAGCTCATAAACTATTTGCGGATCGCAGGAGGTCCGAGGAGCCGACATATCAGGTGGGGGACAAGGTGTGGCTCTCCACAAAGAACATTCATTTAAAAGGTGTAAATAAACTGAAACCTAAGTTTGTGGGGCCTTACAGCATCAGTGAGGTGGTGAACTCAGTGGCCATGAGGTTGTCTCTTCCACTTTCCTGGTCTATACATCCGGTGTTCCATGTGTGCCTCCTCAAACCTTGCCCCTTGACCATGCGATTGCCAGATCGGCCCCCCGCTCTGGAGGTGGATGGCCAGGAGGAATACGAAGTGCGACAAGTCCTGGACTCCCGTATTTCGCATGGCCGGATTCAGTATCTGGTAGATTGGAAAGGGTATGGTCCGGAGGACAGAACATGGGAACCCGTTGATCATTTGCATTGCCCTGATTTGGTAGCTGCCTTTCACGAGCGGTTCCCTGGGAAACCGGGTCGACCGCCGAGTCGGCAGTCCTCGAGAGGGGGTTCTGTCATGATCGCATACACAGATGCAACGAAGGAAAGTAGAAAAGGGAAACAAGTACGAGGGATCCCTTTAAACTACATGTCCCAAAAGGCCAAGCGGCGCTGGAGAAAAGGAAAGAAGGCGGAGCCCTATATAACTCCTCCTTGGAAACAGATCGGCGCTTGACAATTGTTTTCTTGGTTTTGGTTGAGGCGGATGGTGATCCCCGCCGGAGTGTGCGTAGGGAATCATCGCCGATCAAGAGCCTGCGTGTGCAGTCTCCGGAAATCCTCGACGATCAAGAGCCTGCGTGTTCAGTCTCAGGAAATCATCGCCGAACAAGAGCCTGCGCGGCCAGTCTAGTTCAAGCCCCTTTTTCTGATCAAAAGCCCGCGTGGTCAATGGAGTGAAGTAACTTCCGACCAACTACTAGGAGAACGGGATCGTTCTTCTACTTTCTGTTTATTGTTTGTCCGAGATCCTGCTAGCATCCTGCTGCGCATTCAGGATTACCAAGCGTTTGAGTGTGTAGCTTGGCAGAGTGTGCAAATACATATTCCTTTGTTTCTCAAGCTGCATTGAGGAAGCAAGATACACGGATTTAAAATACTTTTCCGCTATCCCCGGGGTAAAGCCGAGACAAGAGAATTCTGCCCTTACGAGAGAGTGACGGATAACTTTCTCACCATCTGCAGAGGACGAAGGAGCATGTCGTTATTTTCTTCATAAAGCATCTGGAGTGTTCCTTGTACGTCCCTTCACTACGGATTCTGCCGTATCCAACCCCGAGGACCCTTCCATCGATCCGTGTGCCCCCCTTCGCCTTATCCTCCCGGCTTCTCGCAAATACCCATTCCGGAGGTGTTCTTAAAGACACCACGGGGTGCGGTGCTCAGATAAGTCAGAAGGACATTCATCGCATCGTTCCTGCTGATCAAGAAAGTCTCAGGTTAGTGGCGCGCAATAGTAGCGCTGCTTGCAATCGCGACAACTACGTTTAAGGTCCCTCCTATGGGTGGGCCTGGGAACGGGGTGGTTACACCCCTTTCCCTTTGTCCAGTTTTGCGCCAGAGCTGGGGCAGAGTGCCCCAGAAACCGGTATGAACTGGGAAATGCGTGGAGCACCTAGTGTATCTAGTGTATTCTCTGAATGCAGCCATCCCTGCCCCAATACACTAAAGCCTGTCTGGGGAGGTGCCAGCACCTCCTTGGACAGGAAACCTATTGTCCAGGCCTTCCTTGCCAGAGTTTCGTCCAGCAGCAGGAGGGCAGACTCGTGTCTGTGGCAGCAGCATCCATTTTGTGATGCTGAGGCTCTGTTTAACTTTAACCGAGTAAACCAGTAACAACATCTCTTCTCCCTCTAGAAGGGGGTGGAATGCTACCCTCGCCACCAGGACTGGTGGGGGGGGGTTAGTATTCCAAAGTGTTTGACACCTTACACGGCATGTTTTGATTAAGCCAAACCAAAGTTAGCATTAACCGCGAGGATTATAATGCACTTAAGAGTATATGGTATGGCTATATCATATAAGAGCTATAAGGAGATGGTTCCAAAAGCTGCAGAGGGGCTCAGCTCATGCTAGGGCACCCTCTCACATAAAACCAAGCACTCTACCTCCAGGATTGTCGAGGTCTGCCTTAGGAGTGGCTTATAGGTGTGTATGTGTCTATATGTATATATAGATATAGGTATACTATATCTAAGTAAGGGGGGATTACACCACCTTACCCAGGCTGTGTGAACAGACCTGTGGTGTCAGTTGGGAAGGCAAACCAGGGGTGGCACAATACATACCCCAGCCCCTGGTAGGCCTAGGGTGCACCTATGCCCTGGGTACCTAGGGTACACTATACAGGGTCTCACTAGGGGGACCCAGTAACCAATCTGATATGTACCTAAAGTACATGGTATCAATTTAGAGAGAGACAGCTAGGCTGTGGGCCTGATTAGCAGGCCCACAGCCAGACTAAAGTCGAAAAACCAGAGAATCACAGCAAAAAGTGGAGGTAACCATAGGAAGCAGACCCTACTCTCCTACAGTGTCCATGTAAGCGGGATAAAAAATACTCAGGGGCATATGTACAAGCACCTATCATCAAGAGAAGGTCATTTTTTGTGATGTTCCCATGGCGATAGGGGCCTTACCTAATGTACAAGGCAGCGTTAAGCCACTTAACCTGACTTAACTCTGCTTTGTACATAAGGCCCTCTTTCACACTATGTTTAGCGAGAAAGGGGCGTGCAGTGGGTGTTGTGTTGGGTGTTCCACCCTAACATCCATTGTATTTGACTCTGCCCCTTATGTACAAGGGTGGCGTACATAGGAGGCAGAGCTAAAATGAAGACCAGGAAAATCCTGGTATTAAGTTGGCAAAACAAGGAGAAATGCATTATTTCTCCTCATTTTTGCATGGAAAAAGCAAAATGCCATGGTTTCTTTACGTGTAGGAAGGTGCCCCTCCCTGTACATGAACAACTCTTCAAAAAAAATTACATTTTGTTACTTTCAAGTGTGCTGCAAAATGGCATTTTAGGATTGTTTATGTGCCGGAAGGGGCACCTTCCTACACACAATCCTTCCCTGCATGCAGACACCCTTGCACTCTGGTGCGTGGGCGCCTGCGTTGGCGCTTAGCTGACAAACTGAGTGCCATCGCAGGGGGAAACGCAGGGCTGCACCGCATTCTTGTAAATATTATGCAGCCTTGCGTTTCCGAAGTGGCGAAGCGTGTGGTTAAGCCCAGGATGCTATCGACACGCTCCTCCACTTCATTGTACATATCCCCCTCAGAGAGCCACCTGATGGTGGACTGGGCACTCTTCTTAGAGGAAAGGAAGACGATCCTTCTCCCTGTATTTAAAAAAATGGGATGTTTGCGAGAAAAATGGGTCTAAACCTGGCATGCGGTTTGCGATACCAGGATGTAGCCATTGCCATCGGCCAATCTATGTGCAGATTGTTTCATCCCCTGCCAGGATGTATCCTCTCTGGCTGTCCTACACTGGCGTGTATCCTTTTAGGGGCACAGGGATGTTTCTTGAACTATTAGGCAGACGCAGATCATCTGAGGAGGATGCTCTGGTTAGGACACCGCCCCTGAAACTGGATAAAAGGCTCTGTCAGCGAGGCCAGACTGGGTAAGACCTTGATAATGGTGGTCATTATGGCCTTGTGCATGATGCACTTTACTCCTGATGATTGAGATTGGATGTTCATACTTCATCAGGGCTGCCTGTCCTGTGGTGCCCTGTCAGAGGTTGTTCATACTCCAACAGGGCTGCCTGTCCTGTGGTGCCCTGTCAGAGGTTGTTCACACTCCAGCAGGGCTGACTGTCCTGTGGTGCCCTGTCAGAGGTTGTTCACACTCCAGCAGGGCTGCCTGTCCTGTGGTGCCCTGTCAGAGGTTGTTCATACTCCAACAGGGCTGCCTGTCCTGTGGTGCCCTGTCAGAGGTTGTTCATACTCCAACAGGGCTGACTGTCCTGTGGTGCCCTGTCAGAGGTTGTTCATACTCCAGCAGGGCTGACTGTCCTGTGGTGCCCTGTCAGAGGTTGTTCACACTCAAACAGGGCTGACTGTCCTGTGGTGCCCTGTCAGAGGTTGTTCACACTCCAGCAGGGCTGACTGTCCTATGGTCCCCTGTCAGAGGTTGTTCACACTCCAGCAGGGCTGACTGTCCTATGGTCCCCTGTCAGAGGTTGTTCATACTCCAGCAGGTCTGACTGTCCTGTGGTGCCCTGTCAGAGGTTGTTCACACTCCAACAAGACTGCCTGTCCTGTGGTTCCCTGTTAGAGGTTGTTCACACTCCAGCAGGGCTGCCTGTCCTGTCGTGCCCTGTCAGATGTTGTTCACACTCCAGCAGGGCTGCCTGTCCTGCGGTGCCCTGTCAGAGGTTGTTCACACTCCTGCAGGGCTGCCTGTCCTGTGGTGCCCTGTCAGAGGCTGTTCACACTCCAGCAGGGCTGCCTGTCCTGTGGTGCCTGTCAGAGGTTGTTCATACTCCAGCAGGCTGACTGTCCTGTGGTGCCCTGTCAGAGGTTGTTCATACTCCAGCAGGGCTGACTGCTGGAGCCAGAACCCACCCACCAGCACGGTGGACCCCAACAAAGCAGCCCGCAACCTCACACAGTAGCTCACCAACTGCGCCAACGACCTCGCACCACTGAAGAACCCTCCCAGCAGACCCGGCAGCAGGAAAGCCTCGTGGTTCACCGACGATCTCAAAAACTCCAATAAAACCTGCCGCTCCCTAGAGAAAGCCTGGCGCAACGACCAGACAACAGAAAACATGACAGCCCACAAGAATGCCACCCGCAAACACCACCAGCTGATCCGCACCACCAAAAGGACTACATTCAAAGAACGACTAGACAACAACACCCACAACAGCAAGGAACTCTTCAGCATCGTGAAAGAGCTCTCCAACCCCAGCGCCTGCAACAACAATTTCACACCCTCGCAAGACCTCTGCGACTCACTCGCCTCGTTCTTCCACCGCAAGATCGCCGACATACACAACAGCTTTGGCGCACAGACCACGCACCCAACCACCGAACCTACGCCCCCCCACCACCACCCTCTGCACCTGGACCCCTGTCTCCACCGAAGACACCACCCGCCTGATGAACACCATCCACTCCGGCTCCCGAACCGACCCCTGCCCAAACCACATCTTCAACAAAGCCGACTCCATCATTGCACCCCAACTCCGGAACATCATCAACAGCTCCTTTGCATCCGCCACCTTCCCGGAGAGCTGGAAACATGCCGAGCTGAGCGCCCTCCTGAAGAAACCCACCACGGACCTTACGGACCTCAAGAACTTCCACCCCATCTCGCTCCTCCCTTTCCCGGCCAAAGTCATCGAGAAGACAGTCAACAGACAACTCTCCGCCTTCCTCGAGACCAAGGGATCCCTCGACCCCTCACAGTCCGGTTTCCGTGCAAACCACAGCACCGAGACCTCCCTCATCGCAGCTACCGACGACATCAGGTCCCTACTCGACAACGGGGAAATGGCTGCCCTCATCCTCCTAGACCTCTCAGCAGCCTTCGACACCGTATGCCACCGCACCCTGATACAGTGCCTCAGCAACACCGGAATCCAAGTAGCGTCCCTGGAGTGGATCATCTCGTTCCTCGCCGGAAGAACCCAGAGAGTCCGCCTCCCCCTGTTCCGATCCACGGCCACCAAAGTCATCTGCGGCGTTCCGCAAGGATCCTCACTCAGCCCCACCCTCTTCAACGTCTACATGAGCCCTCTCGCAGCCCTCGCACGCCAACACAACCTTAACATCATCTCCTACGCAGCTGATCCTCTCCCTCACCAAAGACCCCGCCACTGCCAGAGCCTGCCTCCAGGAAGGAATGAAAGACGTCGCAGAATGGATGAAGCCCAGCCGTCTGAAACTGAACTCAGACAAGACGGAAGTCCTCATCCTGGGACCATCCTCCTCCGCCTGGGATGACTCCTGGTGGCCCCCTGCCCTGGGCATCGCACCCAAGCCAACGGACCTTGCACGCAACCTTGGCTTCGTCCTGGACTCCTCCCTCACGATGGCCAAGCAAGTCAACGCCGTCTAGTTCTCCTGCTTCAACACCCGAAAGATCTTCCGGTGGATCCCCACCGAAACCAGGAAGACAGTCACCCAGGCCCTCGTCACCAGCCGTCTGGACTACGGGAACACCCTCTACGCTGGAACCATAGCCAAACTCCAGAAAAGACTCCAGCGCATACAGAACGCCTCTGCACGTCTCATCCTGGACATCCCCCGCCACAGCCACATCTCTGCACATCTGAAAGACCTGCACTGGCTCCCCGTCAGCAAGAGGATCACGTTCAGACTCCTCACCCACGCACACAAGGCTCTCCACGACATGGGCCCGAAATACCTCAACAGCCGCCTCACATTCTACACACCTACCCGCCAGCTCCGTTCCGCTAGCCTCGCCCTCGCGTTCCGTCCCACGAATTCGCAGATCCACCGCCGGAGGAAGATCCTTCTCCTACCTGGCGGCCAAGACATGGAACTCCCTCCACACCCACTTACGGCTGACCCTGGACCATCTCTCCTTCAGAAAACAACTCAAGACCTGGCTGTTCGAGCAGTAGCGACTCCCCCCTCCCAGCGCCTTGAGACCCTAGCGGGTGAGTAGCGCGCTTTACAAATCTGTCTGATTGATTGATTGACTGTCCTGTGATGCCTGTCAGAGGTTGTTAATCCGGATCACCTCTCTGCCGGGTTGCGCTGTGTTGCCTGTACAATGCTCGTTTGTTGCGCACACTGTTGAAATGAGTCTTGCATGTGGCTGGTTCAACAGATGCACTTCAAACACTTTGATGCGAGTGGGACAGATGGGCTGCAGATCGCTCAATGGGGTTAAGTCAGAAGAAATGTTATTTTATGTACCATTGTATTCTTGATTTAGGTTGGTGTTATATGTTCGCTGCATTAACTTTAATTACATGCTGTTTATTAGTGATTTTATGATATTTGTAACTGTACCATGTCAATGAATTGGGTGATGTGCAATCTTTCTGTAAGAATGTATTTCTTGGAAATAAAAATAATCTGGATCAGCCAAGAGTTACTATTAGTGGCAGAGATTAATGGTTTCAATAGATCAAGAAGAGAGAGAGGACCAGGTACGCTGGACCGAATCCCCAGGGTTATATGTTCTATCAAGAAGGACCAGTACCATGTATGTATTTAGAAGGTGAAAAGACTCAGAGTTGTACGTTTTCCGAAGAAAAAGAACCGTTTGGGTTTTTCATGAAGCCCTCACCCACCGACCTAGTCGGTGGCATGCTTTATCATCAGGCCCACCACAGTGACACCGAATGTGTCCCAGGTGTGCTGCGACGCCAGATGTTACTGCGAAACTGGTATTCTTGCTGAGTGTGCAGTGAAAAGGTGAAGGAAGTGAAAGTTAAAATGCCATACAGGAAGTCCCAGTACCCGAGGGATCAATTAAATTTAATTTCTGGGCCCCTGTTGGCGGTTAAAAGGCAAGCGGATGCGGTGGAGTTAAATTATGAACTCCTGCATCCTGTGTGGTCGACATGTTTCAGCCAGGCCTTTTTATTAAAACTGGCTATCCTCAGGACCAAATGATATGTGAAGAAGTGCAATTAAACTAAAGAACTAAATTATAGTGATTGTGTTGATTGATAACAATGTGTCGCACGCCCTACAGTGCGTATATGTGTTAGAGGGGGATTCCCTCTGGTATTGATAGGCTTTTTCTGTTGAAGCCTTCTTGGGTCACCTGGCAGAGATAGAGACCGGTAATGCCGGTCTAGATCCTCCTTGGAACCTACGTCCTTCTGCGGTGCAGAGGGCAGAGGGCGCTGCAGGGGTTCCAGACTTTGGCTAGGGGCGGCGCCAGATTGGTTTCTCTGCACCTGGCAGAGGGCGCTGCAGGGGTTCCAGACTTTGCCATGGGGTGGTGCCAGCTTTGGTTCTCTACATCTGGCAGAGGGCACTGCAGGGGTTCCAGACTTTGACCAGGGGTGGTGAAAGCTTTGGTTCTCTACATCTGGCAGAGGGCGCTTCAGGGGTTCCAGACTTTGGCATGGGGTGGTGCCAGCTTTGTTTCTCTGCACCTGGCAGAGGGCGCTACAGGGGTTCCAGACTTTGGCCAGGGGTGGCACCAGCTTTGTTTCTCTGCACCTGGTAGAGGGCGCTGCAGGGGTTCCAGACTTTGGCATGGGGCGGCACCAGCTTTGTTTCTCTGCACCTGGTAGAGGGCGCTGCAGGGGTTCCAGACTTAGACCAGGGGTGGTGCCAGCTTTGGTTCTCTACATCTGGCAGAGGGCGCTGCAGGGGTTCCAGACTTTGCCATGGGGTGGTGCCAGCTTTGGTTCTCTACATCTGGCAGAGGGCGCTGCAGGGGTTCCAGACTTTGACCAGGGGGGGTGCAAGCTTTGGTTCTCTGCATCTGGCAGAGGGCACTGCTGGGGTTCCAGACTTTGACCAGGGGGGGTGCAAGCTTTGGTTCTCTACATCTGGCAGAGGGCGCTGCAGGGGTTCCAGACTTTGACCAGGGGCGGTGCAAGCTTTGGTTCTCTACATCTGGCAGAGGGCACTGCAGGGGTTCCAGACTTTGACCAGGGGTGGTGCAAGCTTTGGTTCTCTGCACCTGGCAGGGGGCGCTGCAGGGGTTCCAGACTTTGACCAGGGGTGGTGCAAGCTTTGGTTCTTCGCACCTGGCAGAGGGCGCTGCAGGGGTTCCAGACTTTGACCAGGGGTGGTGCAAGCTTTGGTTCTCTACATCTGGCAGAGGGCACTGCAGGGGTTCCAGACTTTGACCAGGGGCGGTGCAAGCTTTGGTTCTCTGCACCTGGCAGAGGGCGCTGCAGGGGTTCCAGACTTTGACCAGGGGTGGTGCCAGCTTTAGTTCTCTACATCTGGCAGAGGGCACTGCAGGGGTTCCAGACTTTGACCAGGGGTGGTGCAAGCTTTGGTTCTCTACATCTGGCAGAGTGTGCTGCAGGGGTTCCAGACTTTGCCATGGGGTGGTGCCAGCTTTGGTTCTCTACATCTGGCAGAGTGTGCTGCTGGGGTTCCAGACTTTGACCAGGGGTGGTGAAAGCTTTGGATCTCTACATCTGGCAGAGGGTGCTGCAGGGGTTCCAGACTTTGCCATGGGGTGGTGCCAGCTTTGGTTCTCTACATCTGGCAGAGTGTGCTGCTGGGGTTCCAGACTTTGACCAGGGGTGGTGCAAGCTTTGGTTCTCTACATCTGGCAGAGGGCACTGCAGGGGTTCCAGACTTTGACCAGGGGTGGTGCAAGCTTTGGTTCTCTGCACCTGGCAGAGGGCGCTGCAGGGGTTCCAGACTTTGACCAGGGGTGGTGCAAGCTTTGGTTCTTCGCACCTGGCAGAGGGCGCTGCAGGGGTTCCAGACTTTGACCAGGGGTGGTGCAAGCTTTGGTTCTCTACATCTGGCAGAGGGCACTGCAGGGGTTCCAGACTTTGACCAGGGGTGGTGCAAGCTTTGGTTCTCTGCACCTGGCAGAGGGCGCTGCAGGGGTTCCAGACTTTGACCAGGGGTGGTGCCAGCTTAAGTTCTCTACATCTGGCAGAGGGCACTGCAGGGGTTCCAGACTTTGACCAGGGGTGGTGCAAGCTTTGGTTCTCTACATCTGGCAGAGTGTGCTGCAGGGGTTCCAGACTTTGCCATGGGGTGGTGCCAGCTTTGGTTCTCTACATCTGGCAGAGTGTGCTGCTGGGGTTCCAGACTTTGACCAGGGGTGGTGAAAGCTTTGGTTCTCTACATCTGGCAGAGGGTGCTGCAGGGGTTCCAGACTTTGCCATGGGGTGGTGCCAGCTTTGGTTCTCTACATCTGGCAGAGTGTGCTGCTGGGGTTCCAGACTTTGACCAGGGGTGGTGCAAGCTTTGGTTCTCTACATCTGGCAGAGGGCACTGCAGGGGTTCCAGACTTTGACCAGGGGTGGTGCAAGCTTTGGTTCTCTACATCTGGCAGAGTGTGCTGCAGGGGTTCCAGACTTTGCCATGGGGTGGTGCCAGCTTTGGTTCTCTACATCTGGCAGAGTGTGCTGCTGGGGTTCCAGAGTTTGACCAGGGGTGGTGAAAGCTTTGGTTCTCTACATCTGGAAGAGGGCGCTTCAGGGGTTCCAGACTTTGGCATGGGGTGGTGCCAGCTTTGTTTCTCTGCACCTGGTAGAGGGCGCTGCAGGGGTTCCAGACTTTGGCATGGGGCGGCGCCAGCTTTGTTTCTCTGCACCGGGTAGAGGGCGCTGCAGGGGTTCCAGACTTAGACCAGGGGTGGTGCCAGCTTTGGTTCTCTACATCTGGCAGAGGGCACTGCAGGGGTTCTAGACTTAGACCAGGGGTGGTGCAAGCTTTGGTTCTCTACATCTGGCAGAGGGCACTGCAGGGGTTCCAGACTTTGACCAGGGGGGGTGCAAGCTTTGGTTCTCTGCATCTGGCAGAGGGCACTGCTGGGGTTCCAGACTTTGACCAGGGGTGGTGCAAGCTTTGGTTCTCTACATCTGGCAGAGGGCACTGCAGGGGTTCCAGACTTTGACCAGGGGTGGTGCAAGCTTTGGTTCTCTACATCTGGCAGAGGGCACTGCAGGGGTTCCAGACTTTGGCATGGGGCGGTGCCAGCTTTGTTTCTCTGCACCTGGTAGAGGGCGCTGCAGGGGTTCCAGACTTTGCCATGGGGTGGTGCCAGCTTTGGTTCTCTACATCTGGCAGAGGGCACTGCAGGGGTTCCAGACTTTGACCAGGGGTGGTGCAAGCTTTGGTTCTCTACATCTGGCAGAGGGCACTGCAGGGGTTCCAGACTTCGACCAGGGGTGGTGCCAGCTTTGGTTCTCTACATCTGGCAGAGGGCACTGCAGGGGTTCCAGACTTTGACCAGGGGCGGTGCAAGCTTTGGTTCTCTGCATCTGGCAGAGGGCGCTGCAGGGGTTCCAGACTTTGACCAGGGGTGGTGCAAGCTTTGGTTCTCTGCATCTGGCAGAGGGCGCTGCAGGGGTTCCAGACTTTGCCATAGGGTGGTGCCAGCTTTGGTTCTTTGCATCTGGCAGAGGGCGCTGCAGGGGTTCCAGACTTTGCCATAGGGTGGTGCCAGCTTTGGTTCTTTGCATCTGGCAGAGGGCGCTGCAGGGGTTCCAGACTTTGGCTTGGGGCGGTGCAAGCTTTGGTTCTCTACTTCTGGCAGAGGGTGCTGCAGGGGTTCCAGACTTTGACCAGGGGTGGTGCAAGCTTTGGTTCTCTACATCTGGCAGAGGGCACTGCAGGGGTTCCAGACTTTGACCAGGGGTGGTGCAAGCTTTGGTTCTCTACATCTGGCAGAGGGCACTGCAGGGGTTCCAGACTTTGACCAGGGGTGGTGCAAGCTTTGGTTCTCTACATCTGGCAGAGGGCACTGCAGGGGTTCCAGACTTTGGCATGGGGCGGCGCCAGCTTTGTTTCTCTGCACCTGGTAGAGGGCGCTGCAGGGGTTCCAGACTTTGCCATGGGGTGGTGCCAGCTTTGGTTCTCTACATCTGGCAGAGGGCACTGCAGGGGTTCCAGACTTTGACCAGGGGCGGTGCAAGCTTTGGTTCTCTACTTCTGGCAGAGGGTGCTGCAGGGGTTCCAGACTTTGACCAGGGGTGGTGCCAGCTTTGGTTCTCTACATCTGGCAGAGGGCACTGCAGGGGTTCCAGACTTTGGCATGGGGTGGTGCCAGCTTTGTTTCTCTGCACCTGGCAGAGGGCGCTGCAGGGGTTCCAGACTTTGGCATGGGGTGGTGCCAGCTTTGTTTCTCTGCACCTGGCAGAGGGCGCTGCAGGGGTTCCAGACTTTGGCTAGGGGCGGCACCAGCTTTGTTTCTCTGCACCTGGTAGAGGGCGCTGCAGGGGTTCCAGACTTTGGCATGGGGCGGCGTCAGCTTTGTTTCTCTGCACCTGGTAGAGGGCGCTGCAGGGGTTCCAGACTTTGACCAGGGGTGGTGCAAGCTTTGTTTCTATGCACCTGGCAGAGGGCGCTTCAGGGGTTCCAGACTTTGGCATGGGGTGGTGCCAGCTTGGTTTCTCTGCACCTGGCAGAGGGCGCTGCAGGGGTTCCAGACTTTGGCTAGGGGCGGCACCAGCTTTGTTTCTCTGCACCTGGTAGAGGGCGCTGCAGGGGTTCCAGACTTTGGCATGGGGCGGCGCCAGCTTTGTTTCTCTGCACCTGGTAGAGGGCGCTGCAGGGGTTCGAGACTTAGACCAGGGGTGGTGCCAGCTTTGGTTCTCTACATCTGGCAGAGGGCACTGCAGGGGTTCCAGACTTTGACCAGGGGTGGTGCAAGCTTTGGTTCTCTACATCTGGCAGAGGGCACTGCAGGGGTTCCAGACTTTGACCAGGGGTGGTGCAAGCTTTGGTTCTCTACATCTGGCAGAGGGCGCTGCAGGGGTTCCAGACTTTGCCATGGGGTGGTGCCAGCTTTGGTTCTCTACATCTGGCAGAGGGCGCTGCAGGGGTTCCAGACTTTGACGAGGGGGGGGTGCAAGCTTTGGTTCTCTGCATCTGGCAGAGGGCACTGCTGGGGTTCCAGACTTTGACCAGGGGTGGTGCAAGCTTTGGTTCTCTACATCTGGCAGAGGGCACTGCAGGGGTTCCAGACTTTGACCAGGGGTGGTGCAAGCTTTGGTTCTCTGCACCTGGCAGAGGGCGCTGCAGGGGTTCCAGACTTTGACCAGGGGTGGTGCCAGCTTTAGTTCTCTACATCTGGCAGAGGGCACTGCAGGGGTTCCAGACTTTGACCAGGGGTGGTGCAAGCTTTGGTTCTCTACATCTGGCAGAGTGTGCTGCAGGGGTTCCAGACTTTGCCATGGGGTGGTGCCAGCTTTGGTTCTCTACATCTGGCAGAGTGTGCTGCTGGGGTTCCAGACTTTGACCAGGGGTGGTGAAAGCTTTGGTTCTCTACATCTGGCAGAGGGTGCTGCAGGGGTTCCAGACTTTGCCATGGGGTGGTGCCAGCTTTGGTTCTCTACATCTGGCAGAGTGTGCTGCTGGGGTTCCAGACTTTGACCAGGGGTGGTGCAAGCTTTGGTTCTCTACATCTGGCAGAGGGCACTGCAGGGGTTCCAGACTTTGACCAGGGGTGGTGCAAGCTTTGGTTCTCTACATCTGGCAGAGTGTGCTGCAGGGGTTCCAGACTTTGCCATGGGGTGGTGCCAGCTTTGGTTCTCTACATCTGGCAGAGTGTGCTGCTGGGGTTCCAGACTTTGGCATGGGGTGGTGCCAGCTTTGTTTCTCTGCACCTGGCAGAGGGCGCTGCAGGGATTCCAGACTTTGGCTAGGGGCGGCACCAGCTTTGTTTCTCTGCACCTGGTAGAGGGCGCTGCAGGGGTTCCAGACTTTGGCATGGGGCGGCGTCAGCTTTGTTTCTCTGCACCTGGTAGAGGGCGCTGCAGGGGTTCCAGACTTTGACCAGGGGTGGTGCAAGCTTTGTTGCTATGCACCTGGCAGAGGGCGCTTCAGGGGTTCCAGACTTTGGCATGGGGTGGTGCCAGCTTGGTTTCTCTGCACCTGGCAGAGGGCGCTGCAGGGGTTCCAGACTTTGGCTAGGGGCGGCACCAGCTTTGTTTCTCTGCACCTGGTAGAGGGCGCTGCAGGGGTTCCAGACTTTGGCATGGGGCGGCGCCAGCTTTGTTTCTCTGCACCTGGTAGAGGGCGCTGCAGGGGTTCGAGACTTAGACCAGGGGTGGTGCCAGCTTTGGTTCTCTACATCTGGCAGAGGGCACTGCAGGGGTTCCAGACTTTGACCAGGGGTGGTGCAAGCTTTGGTTCTCTACATCTGGCAGAGGGCACTGCAGGGGTTCCAGACTTTGACCAGGGGTGGTGCAAGCTTTGGTTCTCTACATCTGGCAGAGGGCACTGCAGGGGTTCCAGACTTTGACCAGGGGTGGTGCAAGCTTTGGTTCTCTGCACCTGGCAGAGGGCGCTGCAGGGGTTCCAGACTTTGACCAGGGGTGGTGCCAGCTTTAGTTCTCTACATCTGGCAGAGGGCACTGCAGGGGTTCCAGACTTTGACCAGGGGTGGTGCAAGCTTTGGTTCTCTACATCTGGCAGAGTGTGCTGCAGGGGTTCCAGACTTTGCCATGGGGTGGTGCCAGCTTTGGTTCTCTACATCTGGCAGAGTGTGCTGCTGGGGTTCCAGACTTTGACCAGGGGTGGTGCAAGCTTTGGTTCTCTACATCTGGCAGAGTGTGCTGCAGGGGTTCCAGACTTTGCCATGGGGTGGTGCCAGCTTTGGTTCTCTACATCTGGCAGAGTGTGCTGCTGGGGTTCCAGACTTTGACCAGGGGTGGTGAAAGCTTTGGTTCTCTACATCTGGCAGAGGGTGCTGCAGGGGTTCCAGACTTTGCCATGGGGTGGTGCCAGCTTTGGTTCTCTACATCTGGCAGAGTGTGCTGCTGGGGTTCCAGACTTTGACCAGGGGTGGTGCAAGCTTTGGTTCTCTACATCTGGCAGAGGGCACTGCAGGGGTTCCAGACTTTGACCAGGGGTGGTGCAAGCTTTGGTTCTCTACATCTGGCAGAGTGTGCTGCAGGGGTTCCAGACTTTGCCATGGGGTGGTGCCAGCTTTGGTTCTCTACATCTGGCAGAGTGTGCTGCTGGGGTTCCAGACTTTGACCAGGGGTGGTGAAAGCTTTGGTTCTCTACATCTGGAAGAGGGCGCTTCAGGGGTTCCAGACTTTGGCATGGGGTGGTGCCAGCTTTGTTTCTCTGCACCTGGTAGAGGGCGCTGCAGGGGTTCCAGACTTTGGCATGGGGCGGCGCCAGCTTTGTTTCTCTGCACCGGGTAGAGGGCGCTGCAGGGGTTCCAGACTTAGACCAGGGGTGGTGCCAGCTTTGGTTCTCTACATCTGGCAGAGGGCACTGCAGGGGTTCTAGACTTAGACCAGGGGTGGTGCAAGCTTTGGTTCTCTACATCTGGCAGAGGGCGCTGCAGGGGTTCCAGACTTTGACCAGGGGGGGTGCAAGCTTTGGTTCTCTGCATCTGGCAGAGGGCACTGCTGGGGTTCCAGACTTTGACCAGGGGTGGTGCAAGCTTTGGTTCTCTACATCTGGCAGAGGGAACTGCAGGGGTTCCAGACTTTGACCAGGGGTGGTGCAAGCTTTGGTTCTCTACATCTGGCAGAGGGCACTGCAGGGGTTCCAGACTTTGGCATGGGGCGGTGCCAGCTTTGTTTCTCTGCACCTGGTAGAGGGCGCTGCAGGGGTTCCAGACTTTGCCATGGGGTGGTGCCAGCTTTGGTTCTCTACATCTGGCAGAGGGCACTGCAGGGGTTCCAGACTTTGACCAGGGGTGGTGCAAGCTTTGGTTCTCTACATCTGGCAGAGGGCACTGCAGGGGTTCCAGACTTCGACCAGGGGTGGTGCCAGCTTTGGTTCTCTACATCTGGCAGAGGGCACTGCAGGGGTTCCAGACTTTGACCAGGGGCGGTGCAAGCTTTGGTTCTCTGCATCTGGCAGAGGGCGCTGCAGGGGTTCCAGACTTTGACCAGGGGTGGTGCAAGCTTTGGTTCTCTGCATCTGGCAGAGGGCGCTGCAGGGGTTCCAGACTTTGCCATAGGGTGGTGCCAGCTTTGGTTCTTTGCATCTGGCAGAGGGCGCTGCAGGGGTTCCAGACTTTGCCATAGGGTGGTGCCAGCTTTGGTTCTTTGCATCTGGCAGAGGGCGCTGCAGGGGTTCCAGACTTTGGCTTGGGGCGGTGCAAGCTTTGGTTCTCTACTTCTGGCAGAGGATGCTGCAGGGGTTCCAGACTTTGACCAGGGGTGGTGCAAGCTTTGGTTCTCTACATCTGGCAGAGGGCACTGCAGGGGTTCCAGACTTTGACCAGGGGTGGTGCAAGCTTTGGTTCTCTACATCTGGCAGAGGGCACTGCAGGGGTTCTAGACTTTGACCAGGGGTGGTGCAAGCTTTGGTTCTCTACATCTGGCAGAGGGCACTGCAGGGGTTCCAGACTTTGGCATGGGGCGGCGCCAGCTTTGTTTCTCTGCACCTGGTAGAGGGCGCTGCAGGGGTTCCAGACTTTGCCATGGGGTGGTGCCAGCTTTGGTTCTCTACATCTGGCAGAGGGCACTGCAGGGGTTCCAGACTTTGACCAGGGGCGGTGCAAGCTTTGGTTCTCTACTTCTGGCAGAGGGTGCTGCAGGGGTTCCAGACTTTGACCAGGGGTGGTGCCAGCTTTGGTTCTCTACATCTGGCAGAGGGCACTGCAGGGGTTCCAGACTTTGACCAGGGGTGGTGAAAGCTTTGGTTCTCTACATCTGGCAGAGGGCGCTTCAGGGGTTCCAGACTTTGGCATGGGGTGGTGCCAGCTTTGTTTCTCTGCACCTGGCAGAGGGCGCTGCAGGGGTTCCAGACTTTGGCATGGGGTGGCGCCAGCTTTGTTTCTCTGCACCTGGCAGAGGGCGCTGCAGGGGTTCCAGACTTTGGCTAGGGGCGGCACCAGCTTTGTTTCTCTGCACCTGGTAGAGGGCGCTGCAGGGGTTCCAGACTTTGGCTAGGGGCGGCACCAGCTTTGTTTCTCTGCACCTGGTAGAGGGCGCTGCAGGGGTTCCAGACTTTGGCATGGGGCGGCGTCAGCTTTGTTTCTCTGCACCTGGTAGAGGGCGCTGCAGGGGTTCCAGACTTTGACCAGGGGTGGTGCAAGCTTTGTTTCTATGCACCTGGCAGAGGGCGCTTCAGGGGTTCCAGACTTTGGCATGGGGTGGTGCCAGCTTGGTTTCTCTGCACCTGGCAGAGGGCGCTGCAGGGGTTCCAGACTTTGGCTAGGGGCGGCACCAGCTTTGTTTCTCTGCACCTGGTAGAGGGCGCTGCAGGGGTTCCAGACTTTGGCATGGGGCGGCGCCAGCTTTGTTTCTCTGCACCTGGTAGAGGGCGCTGCAGGGGTTCGAGACTTAGACCAGGGGTGGTGCCAGCTTTGGTTCTCTACATCTGGCAGAGGGCACTGCAGGGGTTCCAGACTTTGACCAGGGGTGGTGCAAGCTTTGGTTCTCTACATCTGGCAGAGGGCACTGCAGGGGTTCCAGACTTTGACCAGGGGTGGTGCAAGCTTTGGTTCTCTACATCTGGCAGAGGGCGCTGCAGGGGTTCCAGACTTTGCCATGGGGTGGTGCCAGCTTTGGTTCTCTACATCTGGCAGAGGGCGCTGCAGGGGTTCCAGACTTTGACCAGGGGGGGTGCAAGCTTTGGTTCTCTGCATCTGGCAGAGGGCACTGCTGGGGTTCCAGACTTTGACCAGGGGTGGTGCAAGCTTTGGTTCTCTACATCTGGCAGAGGGCACTGCAGGGGTTCCAGACTTTGACCAGGGGTGGTGCAAGCTTTGGTTCTCTACATCTGGCAGAGTGTGCTGCAGGGGTTCCAGACTTTGCCATGGGGTGGTGCCAGCTTTGGTTCTCTACATCTGGCAGAGGGCGCTGCAGGGGTTCCAGACTTAGACCAGGAATGGTGCCAGCTTTGGTTCTCTACATCTGGCAGAGGGCACTGCAGGGGTTCCAGACTTTGACCAGGGGTGGTGCAAGCTTTGGTTCTCTACATCTGGCAAAGGGCACTGCAGGGGTTCCAGACTTCGACCAGGGGTGGTGCCAGCTTTGGTTCTCTACATCTGGCAGAGGGCACTGCAGGGGTTCCAGACTTTGACCAGGGGCGGTGCAAGCTTTGGTTCTCTGCATCTGGCAGAGGGCGCTGCAGGGGTTCCAGACTTTGACCAGGGGTGGTGCAAGCTTTGGTTCTCTGCATCTGGCAGAGGGCGCTGCAGGGGTTCCAGACTTTGCCATAGGGTGGTGCCAGCTTTGGTTCTTTGCATCTGGCAGAGGGCGCTGCAGGGGTTCCAGACTTTGGCTTGGGGCGGTGCAAGCTTTGGTTCTCTACTTCTGGCAGAGGGTGCTGCAGGGGTTCCAGACTTTGACCAGGGGTGGTGCAAGCTTTGGTTCTCTACATCTGGCAGAGGGCACTGCAGGGGTTCCAGACTTTGACCAGGGGTGGTGCAAGCTTTGGTTCTCTACATCTGGCAGAGGGCACTGCAGGGGTTCCAGACTTTGACCAGGGGTGGTGCAAGCTTTGGTTCTCTACATCTGGCAGAGGGCACTGCAGGGGTTCCAGACTTTGGCATGGGGCGGCGCCAGCTTTGTTTCTCTGCACCTGGTAGAGGGCGCTGCAGGGGTTCCAGACTTTGTCATGGGGTGGTGCCAGCTTTGGTTCTCTACATCTGGCAGAGGGCACTGCAGGGGTTCCAGACTTTGACCAGGGGCGGTGCAAGCTTTGGTTCTCTACTTCTGGCAGAGGGTGCTGCAGGGGTTCCAGACTTTGACCAGGGGTGGTGCCAGCTTTGGTTCTCTACATCTGGCAGAGGGCACTGCAGGGGTTCCAGACTTTGACCAGGGGTGGTGAAAGCTTTGGTTCTCTACATCTGGCAGAGGGCGCTTCAGGGGTTCCAGACTTTGGCATGGGGTGGTGCCAGCTTTGTTTCTCTGCACCTGGCAGAGGGCGCTGCAGGGGTTCCAGACTTTGGCATGGGGTGGTGCCAGCTTTGTTTCTCTGCACCTGGCAGAGGGCGCTGCAGGGGTTCCAGACTTTGGCTAGGGGCGGCACCAGCTTTGTTTCTCTGCACCTGGTAGAGGGCGCTGCAGGGGTTCCAGACTTTGGCATGGGGCGGCGTCAGCTTTGTTTCTCTGCACCTGGTAGAGGGCGCTGCAGGGGTTCCAGACTTTGACCAGGGGTGGTGCAAGCTTTGTTTCTATGCACCTGGCAGAGGGTGCTTCAGGGGTTCCAGACTTTGGCATGGGGTGGTGCCAGCTTGGTTTCTCTGCACCTGGCAGAGGGCGCTGCAGGGGTTCCAGACTTTGGCTAGGGGCGGCACCAGCTTTGTTTCTCTGCACCTGGTAGAGGGCGCTGCAGGGGTTCCAGACTTTGGCATGGGGCGGCGCCAGCTTTGTTTCTCTGCACCTGGTAGAGGGCGCTGCAGGGGTTCGAGACTTAGACCAGGGGTGGTGCCAGCTTTGGTTCTCTACATCTGGCAGAGGGCACTGCAGGGGTTCCAGACTTTGACCAGGGGTGGTGCAAGCTTTGGTTCTCTACATCTGGCAGAGGGCACTGCAGGGGTTCCAGACTTTGACCAGGGGTGGTGCAAGCTTTGGTTCTCTACATCTGGCAGAGGGCGCTGCAGGGGTTCCAGACTTTGCCATGGGGTGGTGCCAGCTTTGGTTCTCTACATCTGGCAGAGGGCGCTGCAGGGGTTCCAGACTTTGACCAGGGGGGGTGCAAGCTTTGGTTCTCTGCATCTGGCAGAGGGCACTGCTGGGGTTCCAGACTTTGACCAGGGGTGGTGCAAGCTTTGGTTCTCTACATCTGGCAGAGGGCACTGCAGGGGTTCCAGACTTTGACCAGGGGTGGTGCAAGCTTTGGTTCTCTACATCTGGCAGAGTGTGCTGCAGGGGTTCCAGACTTTGCCATGGGGTGGTGCCAGCTTTGGTTCTCTACATCTGGCAGAGGGCGCTGCAGGGGTTCCAGACTTAGACCAGGAATGGTGCCAGCTTTGGTTCTCTACATCTGGCAGAGGGCACTGCAGGGGGTCCAGACTTTGACCAGGGGTGGTGCAAGCTTTGGTTCTCTACATCTGGCAGAGTGTGCTGCAGGGGTTCCAGACTTTGACCAGGGGGTGGTACAAGCTTTGGTTCTCTACATCTGGCAGAGGGCACTGCAGGGGTTCCAGACTTTGACCAGGGGTGGTGCAAGCTTTGGTTCTCTACATCTGGCAGAGGGCGCTGCAGGGGTTCCAGACTTTGCCATGGGGTGGTGCCAGCTTTGGTTCTCTACATCTGGCAGAGGGCGCTGCAGGGGTTCCAGACTTTGACCAGGGGGGTGCAAGCTTTGATTCTCTGCATCTGGCAGAGGGCACTGCTGGGGTTCCAGACTTTGACCAGGGGTGGTGCAAGCTTTGGTTCTCTACATCTGGCAGAGGGCACTGCAGGGGTTCCAGACTTTGACCAGGGCAGGTGCAAGCTTTGGTTCTCTACATCTGGCAGAGTGTGCTGCAGGGGTTCCAGACTTTGCCATGGGGTGGTGCCAGCTTTGGTTCTCTACATCTGGCAGAGGGCCTGCAGGGGTTCCAGACTTTGGCTAGGGGCAGCACCAGCTTTGTTTCTCTGCACCTGGTAGAGGGCGCTGAAGGGGTTCCAGACTTTGGCATGGGGGGCGCCAGCTTTGTTTCTCTGCACCTGGTAGAGGGCGCTGCAGGGGTTCCAGACTTTGACCAGGGGTGGTGCAAGCTTTGGTTCTCTACATCTGGCAGAGTGTGCTGCAGGGGTTCCAGACTTTGCCATGGGGTGGTGCCAGCTTTGGTTCTCTACATCTGGCAGAGGGCGCTGCAGGGGTTCCAGACTTTGATCAGGGGGGGTGCAAGCTTTGGTTCTCTGCATCTGGCAGAGGGCAATGCAGGGGTTCCAGACTTTGACCAGGGGTGGTGCAAGCTTTGGTTCTCTACATCTGGCAGAGTGTGCTGCAGGGGTTCCAGACTTTGCCATGGGGTGGTGCCAGCTTTGGTTCTCTACATCTGGAAGAGGGCACTGCAGGGGTTCCAGACTTTGACCAGGGGTGGTGAAAGCTTTGGTTCTCTACATCTGGCAGAGGGCGCTTCAGGGGTTCCAGACTTTGGCATGGGGTGGTGCCAGCTTTGTTTCTCTGCACCTGGCAGAGGGCGCTGCAGGGGTTCCAGACTTTGACCAGGGGTGGTGCAAGCTTTGGTTCTCTACATCTGGCAGAGGGCACTGCAGGGGTTCTAGACTTTGACCAGGGGTGGTGCAAGCTTTGGTTCTCTACATCTGGCAGAGGGCACTGCAGGGGTTCCAGACTTTGGCATGGGGCGGCGCCAGCTTTGTTTCTCTGCACCTGGTAGAGGGCGCTGCAGGGGTTCCAGACTTTGCCATGGGGTGGTGCCAGCTTTGGTTCTCTACATCTGGCAGAGGGCACTGCAGGGGTTCCAGACTTTGACCAGGGGCGGTGCAAGCTTTGGTTCTCTACTTCTGGCAGAGGGTGCTGCAGGGGTTCCAGACTTTGACCAGGGGTGGTGCCAGCTTTGGTTCTCTACATCTGGCAGAGGGCACTGCAGGGGTTCCAGACTTTGACCAGGGGTGGTGAAAGCTTTGGTTCTCTACATCTGGCAGAGGGCGCTTCAGGGGTTCCAGACTTTGGCATGGGGTGGTGCCAGCTTTGTTTCTCTGCACCTGGCAGAGGGCGCTGCAGGGGTTCCAGACTTTGGCATGGGGTGGTGCCAGCTTTGTTTCTCTGCACCTGGCAGAGGGCGCTGCAGGGGTTCCAGACTTTGGCTAGGGGCGGCACCAGCTTTGTTTCTCTGCACCTGGTAGAGGGCGCTGCAGGGGTTCCAGACTTTGGCTAGGGGCGGCACCAGCTTTGTTTCTCTGCACCTGGTAGAGGGCGCTGCAGGGGTTCCAGACTTTGGCATGGGGCGGCGTCAGCTTTGTTTCTCTGCACCTGGTAGAGGGCGCTGCAGGGGTTCCAGACTTTGACCAGGGGTGGTGCAAGCTTTGTTTCTATGCACCTGGCAGAGGGCGCTTCAGGGGTTCCAGACTTTGGCATGGGGTGGTGCCAGCTTGGTTTCTCTGCACCTGGCAGAGGGCGCTGCAGGGGTTCCAGACTTTGGCTAGGGGCGGCACCAGCTTTGTTTCTCTGCACCTGGTAGAGGGCGCTGCAGGGGTTCCAGACTTTGGCATGGGGCGGCGCCAGCTTTGTTTCTCTGTACCTGGTAGAGGGCGCTGCAGGGGTTCGAGACTTAGACCAGGGGTGGTGCCAGCTTTGGTTCTCTACATCTGGCAGAGGGCACTGCAGGGGTTCCAGACTTTGACCAGGGGTGGTGCAAGCTTTGGTTCTCTACATCTGGCAGAGGGCACTGCAGGGGTTCCAGACTTTGACCAGGGGTGGTGCAAGCTTTGGTTCTCTACATCTGGCAGAGGGCGCTGCAGGGGTTCCAGACTTTGCCATGGGGTGGTGCCAGCTTTGGTTCTCTACATCTGGCAGAGGGCGCTGCAGGGGTTCCAGACTTTGACCAGGGGGGGGTGCAAGCTTTGGTTCTCTGCATCTGGCAGAGGGCACTGCTGGGGTTCCAGACTTTGACCAGGGGTGGTGCAAGCTTTGGTTCTCTACATCTGGCAGAGGGCACTGCAGGGGTTCCAGACTTTGACCAGGGGTGGTGCAAGCTTTGGTTCTCTACATCTGGCAGAGTGTGCTGCAGGGGTTCCAGACTTTGCCATGGGGTGGTGCCAGCTTTGGTTCTCTACATCTGGCAGAGGGCGCTGCAGGGGTTCCAGACTTAGACCAGGAATGGTGCCAGCTTTGGTTCTCTACATCTGGCAGAGGGCACTGCAGGGGTTCCAGACTTTGACCAGGGGTGGTGCAAGCTTTGGTTCTCTACATCTGGCAAAGGGCACTGCAGGGGTTCCAGACTTCGACCAGGGGTGGTGCCAGCTTTGGTTCTCTACATCTGGCAGAGGGCACTGCAGGGGTTCCAGACTTTGACCAGGGGCGGTGCAAGCTTTGGTTCTCTGCATCTGGCAGAGGGCGCTGCAGGGGTTCCAGACTTTGACCAGGGGTGGTGCAAGCTTTGGTTCTCTGCATCTGGCAGAGGGCGCTGCAGGGGTTCCAGACTTTGCCATAGGGTGGTGCCAGCTTTGGTTCTTTGCATCTGGCAGAGGGCGCTGCAGGGGTTCCAGACTTTGGCTTGGGGCGGTGCAAGCTTTGGTTCTCTACTTCTGGCAGAGGGTGCTGCAGGGGTTCCAGACTTTGACCAGGGGTGGTGCAAGCTTTGGTTCTCTACATCTGGCAGAGGGCACTGCAGGGGTTCCAGACTTTGACCAGGGGTGGTGCAAGCTTTGGTTCTCTACATCTGGCAGAGGGCACTGCAGGGGTTCCAGACTTTGACCAGGGGTGGTGCAAGCTTTGGTTCTCTACATCTGGCAGAGGGCACTGCAGGGGTTCCAGACTTTGGCATGGGGCGGCGCCAGCTTTGTTTCTCTGCACCTGGTAGAGGGCGCTGCAGGGGTTCCAGACTTTGCCATGGGGTGGTGCCAGCTTTGGTTCTCTACATCTGGCAGAGGGCACTGCAGGGGTTCCAGACTTTGACCAGGGGCGGTGCAAGCTTTGGTTCTCTACTTCTGGCAGAGGGTGCTGCAGGGGTTCCAGACTTTGACCAGGGGTGGTGCCAGCTTTGGTTCTCTACATCTGGCAGAGGGCACTGCAGGGGTTCCAGACTTTGACCAGGGGTGGTGAAAGCTTTGGTTCTCTACATCTGGCAGAGGGCGCTTCAGGGGTTCCAGACTTTGGCATGGGGTGGTGCCAGCTTTGTTTCTCTGCACCTGGCAGAGGGCGCTGCAGGGGTTCCAGACTTTGGCATGGGGTGGTGCCAGCTTTGTTTCTCTGCACCTGGCAGAGGGCGCTGCAGGGGTTCCAGACTTTGGCTAGGGGCGGCACCAGCTTTGTTTCTCTGCACCTGGTAGAGGGCGCTGCAGGGGTTCCAGACTTTGGCATGGGGCGGCGTCAGCTTTGTTTCTCTGCACCTGGTAGAGGGCGCTGCAGGGGTTCCAGACTTTGACCAGGGGTGGTGCAAGCTTTGTTTCTATGCACCTGGCAGAGGGTGCTTCAGGGGTTCCAGACTTTGGCATGGGGTGGTGCCAGCTTGGTTTCTCTGCACCTGGCAGAGGGCGCTGCAGGGGTTCCAGACTTTGGCTAGGGGCGGCACCAGCTTTGTTTCTCTGCACCTGGTAGAGGGCGCTGCAGGGGTTCCAGACTTTGGCATGGGGCGGCGCCAGCTTTGTTTCTCTGCACCTGGTAGAGGGCGCTGCAGGGGTTCGAGACTTAGACCAGGGGTGGTGCCAGCTTTGGTTCTCTACATCTGGCAGAGGGCACTGCAGGGGTTCCAGACTTTGACCAGGGGTGGTGCAAGCTTTGGTTCTCTACATCTGGCAGAGGGCACTGCAGGGGTTCCAGACTTTGACCAGGGGTGGTGCAAGCTTTGGTTCTCTACATCTGGCAGAGGGCGCTGCAGGGGTTCCAGACTTTGCCATGGGGTGGTGCCAGCTTTGGTTCTCTACATCTGGCAGAGGGCGCTGCAGGGGTTCCAGACTTTGACCAGGGGGGGTGCAAGCTTTGGTTCTCTGCATCTGGCAGAGGGCACTGCTGGGGTTCCAGACTTTGACCAGGGGTGGTGCAAGCTTTGGTTCTCTACATCTGGCAGAGGGCACTGCAGGGGTTCCAGACTTTGACCAGGGGTGGTGCAAGCTTTGGTTCTCTACATCTGGCAGAGTGTGCTGCAGGGGTTCCAGACTTTGCCATGGGGTGGTGCCAGCTTTGGTTCTCTACATCTGGCAGAGGGCGCTGCAGGGGTTCCAGACTTAGACCAGGAATGGTGCCAGCTTTGGTTCTCTACATCTGGCAGAGGGCACTGCAGGGGGTCCAGACTTTGACCAGGGGTGGTGCAAGCTTTGGTTCTCTACATCTGGCAGAGTGTGCTGCAGGGGTTCCAGACTTTGACCAGGGGGTGGTACAAGCTTTGGTTCTCTACATCTGGCAGAGGGCACTGCAGGGGTTCCAGACTTTGACCAGGGGTGGTGCAAGCTTTGGTTCTCTACATCTGGCAGAGGGCGCTGCAGGGGTTCCAGACTTTGCCATGGGGTGGTGCCAGCTTTGGTTCTCTACATCTGGCAGAGGGCGCTGCAGGGGTTCCAGACTTTGACCAGGGGGGTGCAAGCTTTGATTCTCTGCATCTGGCAGAGGGCACTGCTGGGGTTCCAGACTTTGACCAGGGGTGGTGCAAGCTTTGGTTCTCTACATCTGGCAGAGGGCACTGCAGGGGTTCCAGACTTTGACCAGGGGTGGTGCAAGCTTTGGTTCTCTACATCTGGCAGAGTGTGCTGCAGGGGTTCCAGACTTTGCCATGGGGTGGTGCCAGCTTTGGTTCTCTATATCTGGCAGAGGGCCTGCAGGGGTTCCAGACTTTGGCTAGGGGCAGCACCAGCTTTGTTTCTCTGCACCTGGTAGAGGGCGCTGAAGGGGTTCCAGACTTTGGCATGGGGGGCGCCAGCTTTGTTTCTCTGCACCTGGTAGAGGGCGCTGCAGGGGTTCCAGACTTTGACCAGGGGTGGTGCAAGCTTTGGTTCTCTACATCTGGCAGAGTGTGCTGCAGGGGTTCCAGACTTTGCCATGGGGTGGTGCCAGCTTTGGTTCTCTACATCTGGCAGAGGGCGCTGCAGGGGTTCCAGACTTTGATCAGGGGGGGTGCAAGCTTTGGTTCTCTGCATCTGGCAGAGGGCAATGCAGGGGTTCCAGACTTTGACCAGGGGTGGTGCAAGCTTTGGTTCTCTACATCTGGCAGAGTGTGCTGCAGGGGTTCCAGACTTTGCCATGGGGTGGTGCCAGCTTTGGTTCTCTACATCTGGAAGAGGGCACTGCAGGGGTTCCAGACTTTGACCAGGGGTGGTGAAAGCTTTGGTTCTCTACATCTGGCAGAGGGCGCTTCAGGGGTTCCAGACTTTGGCATGGGGTGGTGCCAGCTTTGTTTCTCTGCACCTGGCAGAGGGCGCTGCAGGGGTTCCAGACTTTGGCTAGGGGCGGCACCAGCTTTGTTTCTCTGCACCTGGTAGAGGGCGCTGCAGGGGTTCCAGACTTTGGCATGGGGTGGTGCCAGCTTTGTTTCTCTGCACCTGGCAGAGGGCGCTGCAGGGGTTCCAGACTTTGGCATGGGGCGGTGCCAGCTTTGTTTCTCTGCACCTGGTAGAGGGCGCTGCAGGGGTTCCAGACTTTGACCAGGGGTGGTGCAAGCTTTGGTTCTCTACATCTGGCAGAGGGCACTGCAGGGGTTCCAGACTTTGACCAGGGGGGGTGCAAGCTTTGGTTCTCTGCATCTGGCAGAGGGCACTGCTGGGGTTCCAGACTTTGACCAGGGGTGGTGCAAGCTTTGGTTCTCTACATCTGGCAGAGGGCACTGCAGGGGTTCCAGACTTTGACCAGGGGTGGTGCAAGCTTTGGTTCTCTACATCTGGCAGAGTGTGCTGCAGGGGTTCCAGACTTTGCCATGGGGTGGTGCCAGCTTTGGTTCTCTACATCTGGCAGAGGGCGCTGCAGGGGTTCCAGACTTTGGCTAGGGGCGGCACCAGCTTTGTTTCTCTGCACCTGGTAGAGGGCGCTGCAGGGGTTCCAGACTTTGGCATGGGGGGGCGCCAGCTTTGTTTCTCTGCACCTGGTAGAGGGCGCTGCAGGGGTTCCAGACTTTGACCAGGGGTGGTGCAAGCTTTGGTTCTCTACATCTGGCAGAGTGTGCTGCAGGGGTTCCAGACTTTGCCATGGGGTGGTGCCAGCTTTGGTTCTCTACATCTGGCAGAGGGCGCTGCAGGGGTTCCAGACTTTGACCAGGGGGGGTGCAAGCTTTGGTTCTCTGCATCTGGCAGAGGGCAATGCAGGGGTTCCAGACTTTGACCAGGGGTGGTGCAAGCTTTGGTTCTCTACATCTGGCAGAGTGTGCTGCAGGGGTTCCAGACTTTGCCATGGGGTGGTGCCAGCTTTGGTTCTCTACATCTGGCAGAGGGCACTGCAGGGGTTCCAGACTTTGACCAGGGGTGGTGAAAGCTTTGGTTCTCTACATCTGGCAGAGGGCGCTTCAGGGGTTCCAGACTTTGGCATGGGGTGGTGCCAGCTTTGTTTCTCTGCACCTGGCAGAGGGCGCTGCAGGGGTTCCAGACTTTGGCTAGGGGCGGCACCAGCTTTGTTTCTCTGCACCTGGTAGAGGGCGCTGCAGGGGTTCCAGACTTTGGCATGGGGCAGTGCCAGCTTTGTTTCTCTGCACCTGGCAGAGGGCGCTGCAGGGGTTCCAGACTTTGGCATGGGGCGGCGCCAGCTTTGTTTCTCTGCACCTGGTAGAGGGCGCTGCAGGGGTTCCAGACTTTGCCATGGGTGGTGCTAGCTTTGGTTCTCTACATCTGGCAGAGGGCGCTGCAGGGGTTCCAGACTTAGACCAGGGGTGGTGCCAGCTTTGGTTCTCTACATCTGGCAGAGGGCGCTGCAGGGGTTCCAGACTTAGACCAGGGGTGGTGCAAGCTTTGGTTCTCTACATCTGGCAGAGGGCGCTGCAGGGGTTCCAGACTTAGACCAGGGGTGGTGCCAGCTTTGGTTCTCTACATCTAGCAGAGGGCGCTGCAGGGGTTCCAGACTTTGCCATGGGGTGGTGCCAGCTTTGGTTCTCTACATCTGGAAGAGGGCACTGCAGGGGTTCCAGACTTAGACCAGGGGTGGTGCAAGCTTTGGTTCTCTACATCTGGCAGAGTGTGCTGCAGGGGTTCCAGACTTTGCCATGGGGTGGTGCCAGCTTTGGTTCTCTACATCTGGAAGAGGGCACTGCAGGGGTTCCAGACTTTGACCAGGGGTGGTGAAAGCTTTGGTTCTCTACATCTGGCAGAGGGCGCTTCAGGGGTTCCAGACTTTGGCATGGGGTGGTGCCAGCTTTGTTTCTCTGCACCTGGCAGAGGGCGCTGCAGGGGTTCCAGACTTTGGCTAGGGGCGGCACCAGCTTTGTTTCTCTGCACCTGGTAGAGGGCGCTGCAGGGGTTCCAGACTTTGGCATGGGGTGGTGCCAGCTTTGTTTCTCTGCACCTGGCAGAGGGCGCTGCAGGGGTTCCAGACTTTGGCATGGGGCGGCACCAGCTTTGTTTCTCTGCACCTGGTAGAGGGCGCTGCAGGGGTTCCAGACTTTGACCAGGGGTGGTGCAAGCTTTGGTTCTCTACATCTGGCAGAGGGCACTGCAGGGGTTCCAGACTTTGACCAGGGGGGGTGCAAGCTTTGGTTCTCTGCATCTGGCAGAGGGCACTGCTGGGGTTCCAGACTTTGACCAGGGGTGGTGCAAGCTTTGGTTCTCTACATCTGGCAGAGGGCACTGCAGGGGTTCCAGACTTTGACCAGGGTTGGTGCAAGCTTTGGTTCTCTACATCTGGCAGAGTGTGCTGCAGGGGTTCCAGACTTTGCCATGGGGTGGTGCCAGCTTTGGTTCTCTACATCTGGCAGAGGGCGCTGCAGGGGTTCCAGACTTTGATCAGGGGGGGTGCAAGCTTTGGTTCTCTGCATCTGGCAGAGGGCAATGCAGGGGTTCCAGACTTTGACCAGGGGTGGTGCAAGCTTTGGTTCTCTACATCTGGCAGAGTGTGCTGCAGGGGTTCCAGACTTTGCCATGGGGTGGTGCCAGCTTTGGTTCTCTACATCTGGAAGAGGGCACTGCAGGGGTTCCAGACTTTGACCAGGGGTGGAGAAAGCTTTGGTTCTCTACATCTGGCAGAGGGCGCTTCAGGGGTTCCAGACTTTGGCATGGGGTGGTGCCAGCTTTGTTTCTCTGCACCTGGCAGAGGGCGCTGCAGGGGTTCCAGACTTTGGCTAGGGGCGGCACCAGCTTTGTTTCTCTGCACCTGGTAGAGGGCGCTGCAGGGGTTCCAGACTTTGGCATGGGGTGGTGCCAGCTTTGTTTCTCTGCACCTGGCAGAGGGCGCTGCAGGGGTTCCAGACTTTGGCATGGGGCGGCGCCAGCTTTGTTTCTCTGCACCTGGTAGAGGGCGCTGCAGGGGTTCCAGACTTTGACCAGGGGTGGTGCAAGCTTTGGTTCTCTACATCTGGCAGAGGGCACTGCAGGGGTTCCAGACTTTGACCAGGGGGGGTGCAAGCTTTGGTTCTCTGCATCTGGCAGAGGGCACTGCTGGGGTTCCAGACTTTGACCAGGGGTGGTGCAAGCTTTGGTTCTCTACATCTGGCAGAGGGCACTGCAGGGGTTCCAGACTTTGACCAGGGGTGGTGCAAGCTTTGGTTCTCTACATCTGGCAGAGTGTGCTGCAGGGGTTCCAGACTTTGCCATGGGGTGGTGCCAGCTTTGGTTCTCTACATCTGGCAGAGGGCGCTGCAGGGGTTCCAGACTTTGGCTAGGGGCGGCACCAGCTTTGTTTCTCTGCACCTGGTAGAGGGCGCTGCAGGGGTTCCAGACTTTGGCATGGGGGGGCGCCAGCTTTGTTTCTCTGCACCTGGTAGAGGGCGCTGCAGGGGTTCCAGACTTTGACCAGGGGTGGTGCAAGCTTTGGTTCTCTACATCTGGCAGAGTGTACTGCAGGGGTTCCAGACTTTGCCATGGGGTGGTGCCAGCTTTGGTTCTCTACATCTGGCAGAGGGCGCTGCAGGGGTTCCAGACTTTGACCAGGGGGGGTGCAAGCTTTGGTTCTCTGCATCTGGCAGAGGGCAATGCAGGGGTTCCAGACTTTGACCAGGGGTGGTGCAAGCTTTGGTTCTCTACATCTGGCAGAGTGTGCTGCAGGGGTTCCAGACTTTGCCATGGGGTGGTGCCAGCTTTGGTTCTCTACATCTGGCAGAGGGCACTGCAGGGGTTCCAGACTTTGACCAGGGGTGGTGAAAGCTTTGGTTCTCTACATCTGGCAGAGGGCGCTTCAGGGGTTCCAGACTTTGGCATGGGGTGGTGCCAGCTTTGTTTCTCTGCACCTGGCAGAGGGCGCTGCAGGGGTTCCAGACTTTGGCTAGGGGCGGCACCAGCTTTGTTTCTCTGCACCTGGTAGAGGGCGCTGCAGGGGTTCCAGACTTTGGCATGGGGCAGTGCCAGCTTTGTTTCTCTGCACCTGGCAGAGGGCGCTGCAGGGGTTCCAGACTTTGGCATGGGGCGGCGCCAGCTTTGTTTCTCTGCACCTGGTAGAGGGCGCTGCAGGGGTTCCAGACTTTGCCATGGGTGGTGCTAGCTTTGGTTCTCTACATCTGGCAGAGGGCGCTGCAGGGGTTCCAGACTTAGACCAGGGGTGGTGCCAGCTTTGGTTCTCTACATCTGGCAGAGGGCGCTGCAGGGGTTCCAGACTTAGACCAGGGGTGGTGCAAGCTTTGGTTCTCTACATCTGGCAGAGGGCGCTGCAGGGGTTCCAGACTTAGACCAGGGGTGGTGCCAGCTTTGGTTCTCTACATCTAGCAGAGGGCGCTGCAGGGGTTCCAGACTTTGCCATGGGGTGGTGCCAGCTTTGGTTCTCTACATCTGGAAGAGGGCACTGCAGGGGTTCCAGACTTAGACCAGGGGTGGTGCAAGCTTTGGTTCTCTACATCTGGCAGAGTGTGCTGCAGGGGTTCCAGACTTTGCCATGGGGTGGTGCCAGCTTTGGTTCTCTACATCTGGAAGAGGGCACTGCAGGGGTTCCAGACTTTGACCAGGGGTGGTGAAAGCTTTGGTTCTCTACATCTGGCAGAGGGCGCTTCAGGGGTTCCAGACTTTGGCATGGGGTGGTGCCAGCTTTGTTTCTCTGCACCTGGCAGAGGGCGCTGCAGGGGTTCCAGACTTTGGCTAGGGGCGGCACCAGCTTTGTTTCTCTGCACCTGGTAGAGGGCGCTGCAGGGGTTCCAGACTTTGGCATGGGGTGGTGCCAGCTTTGTTTCTCTGCACCTGGCAGAGGGCGCTGCAGGGGTTCCAGACTTTGGCATGGGGCGGCGCCAGCTTTGTTTCTCTGCACCTGGTAGAGGGCGCTGCAGGGGTTCCAGACTTTGACCAGGGGTGGTGCAAGCTTTGGTTCTCTACATCTGGCAGAGGGCACTGCAGGGGTTCCAGACTTTGACCAGGGGGGGTGCAAGCTTTGGTTCTCTGCATCTGGCAGAGGGCACTGCTGGGGTTCCAGACTTTGACCAGGGGTGGTGCAAGCTTTGGTTCTCTACATCTGGCAGAGGGCACTGCAGGGGTTCCAGACTTTGACCAGGGTTGGTGCAAGCTTTGGTTCTCTACATCTGGCAGAGTGTGCTGCAGGGGTTCCAGACTTTGCCATGGGGTGGTGCCAGCTTTGGTTCTCTACATCTGGCAGAGGGCGCTGCAGGGGTTCCAGACTTTGGCTAGGGGTGGCACCAGCTTTGTTTCTCTGCACCTGGTAGAGGGCGCTGCAGGGGTTCCAGACTTTGGCATGGGGGGGCGCCAGCTTTGTTTCTCTGCACCTGGTAGAGGGCGCTGCAGGGGTTCCAGACTTTGACCAGGGGTGGTGCAAGCTTTGGTTCTCTACATCTGGCAGAGTGTGCTGCAGGGGTTCCAGACTTTGCCATGGGGTGGTGCCAGCTTTGGTTCTCTACATCTGGCAGAGGGCGCTGCAGGGGTTCCAGACTTTGACCAGGGGGGGTGCAAGCTTTGGTTCTCTGCATCTGGCAGAGGGCAATGCAGGGGTTCCAGACTTTGACCAGGGGTGGTGCAAGCTTTGGTTCTCTACATCTGGCAGAGTGTGCTGCAGGGGTTCCAGACTTTGCCATGGGGTGGTGCCAGCTTTGGTTCTCTACATCTGGCAGAGGGCACTGCAGGGGTTCCAGACTTTGACCAGGGGTGGTGAAAGCTTTGGTTCTCTACATCTGGCAGAGGGCGCTTCAGGGGTTCCAGACTTTGGCATGGGGTGGCGCCAGCTTTGTTTCTCTGCACCTGGCAGAGGGCGCTGCAGGGGTTCCAGACTTTGGCTAGGGGCGGCACCAGCTTTGTTTCTCTGCACCTGGTAGAGGGCGCTGCAGGGGTTCCAGACTTTGGCATGGGGCAGTGCCAGCTTTGTTTCTCTGCACCTGGCAGAGGGCGCTGCAGGGGTTCCAGACTTTGGCATGGGGCGGCGCCAGCTTTGTTTCTCTGCACCTGGTAGAGGGCGCTGCAGGGGTTCCAGACTTTGCCATGGGTGGTGCCAGCTTTGGTTCTCTACATCTGGCAGAGGGCGCTGCAGGGGTTCCAGACTTAGACCAGGGGTGGTGCCAGCTTTGGTTCTCTACATCTGGCAGAGGGCGCTGCAGGGGTTCCAGACTTAGACCAGGGGTGGTGCCAGCTTTGGTTCTCTACATCTGGCAGAGGGCGCTGCAGGGGTTCCAGACTTAGACCAGGGGTGGTGCCAGCTTTGGTTCTCTACATCTGGCAGAGGGCGCTGCAGGGGTTCCAGACTTAGACCAGGGGTGGTGCCAGCTTTGGTTCTCTACATCTGGCAGAGGGCACTGCAGGGGTTCCAGACTTTGACCAGGGGTGGTGCAAGCTTTGGTTCTCTACATCTGGCAGAGGGCACTGCAGGGGTTCCAGACTTTGACCAGGAGTGGTGCAAGCTTTGGTTCGCTACATCTGGCAGAGGGCACTGCAGGGGTTCCAGACTTTGACCAGGGGGTGGTGCCAGCTTTGTTTCTCTGCATCTGGCAGAGAGCGCTGCAGGGGTTCCAGACTTTGACCAGGGGGGGTGCAAGCTTTGGTTCTCTGCATCTGGCAGAGGGCAATGCAGGGGTTCCAGACTTTGACCAGGGGTGGTGCAAGCTTTGGTTCTCTACATCTGGCAGAGTGTGCTGCAGGGGTTCCAGACTTTGCCATGGGGTGGTGCCAGCTTTGGTTCTCTACATCTGGAAGAGGGCACTGCAGGGGTTCCAGACTTTGACCAGGGGTGGTGAAAGCTTTGGTTCTCTACATCTGGCAGAGGGCGCTTCAGGGGTTCCAGACTTTGGCATGGGGTGGTGCCAGCTTTGTTTCTCTGCACCTGGCAGAGGGCGCTGCAGGGGTTCCAGACTTTGGCTAGGGGCGGCACCAGCTTTGTTTCTCTGCACCTGGTAGAGGGCGCTGCAGGGGTTCCAGACTTTGGCATGGGGTGGTGCCAGCTTTGTTTCTCTGCACCTGGCAGAGGGCGCTGCAGGGGTTCCAGACTTTGGCATGGGGCGGCGCCAGCTTTGTTTCTCTGCACCCGGTAGAGGGCGCTGCAGGGGTTCCAGACTTTGACCAGGGGTGGTGCAAGCTTTGGTTCTCTACATCTGGCAGAGGGCACTGCAGGGGTTCCAGACTTTGACCAGGGGGGGTGCAAGGTTTGGTTCTCTGCATCTGGCAGAGGGCACTGCTGGGGTTCCAGACTTTGACCAGGGGTGGTGCAAGCTTTGGTTCTCTACATCTGGCAGAGGGCACTGCAGGGGTTCCAGACTTTGACCAGGGGTGGTGCAAGCTTTGGTTCTCTACATCTGGCAGAGTGTGCTGCAGGGGTTCCAGACTTTGCCATGGGGTGGTGCCAGCTTTGGTTCTCTACATCTGGCAGAGGGCGCTGCAGGGGTTCCAGACTTTGACCAGGGGGGGTGCAAGCTTTGGTTCTCTGCATCTGGCAGAGGGCAATGCAGGGGTTCCAGACTTTGACCAGGGGTGGTGCAAGCTTTGGTTCTCTACATCTGGCAGAGTGTGCTGCAGGGGTTCCAGACTTTGCCATGGGGTGGTGCCAGCTTTGGTTCTCTACATCTGGCAGAGGGCACTGCAGGGGTTCCAGACTTTGACCAGGGGTGGTGAAAGCTTTGGTTCTCTACATCTGGCAGAGGGCGCTTCAGGGGTTCCAGACTTTGGCATGGGGTGGTGCCAGCTTTGTTTCTCTGCACCTGGCAGAGGGCGCTGCAGGGGTTCCAGACTTTGGCTAGGGGCGGCACCAGCTTTGTTTCTCTGCACCTGGTAGAGGGCGCTGCAGGGGTTCCAGACTTTGGCATGGGGCAGTGCCAGCTTTGTTTCTCTGCACCTGGCAGAGGGCGCTGCAGGGGTTCCAGACTTTGGCATGGGGCGGCGCCAGCTTTGTTTCTCTGCACCTGGTAGAGGGCGCTGCAGGGGTTCCAGACTTTGCCATGGGTGGTGCCAGCTTTGGTTCTCTACATCTGGCAGAGGGCGCTGCAGGGGTTCCAGACTTAGACCAGGGGTGGTGCCAGCTTTGGTTTTCTACATCTGGCAGAGGGCGCTGCAGGGGTTCCAGACTTAGACCAGGGGTGGTGCAAGCTTTGGTTCTCTACATCTGGCAGAGGGCGCTGCAGGGGTTCCAGACTTAGACCAGGGGTGGTGCCAGCTTTGGTTCTCTACATCTGGCAGAGGGCGCTGCAGGGGTTCCAGACTTAGACCAGGGGTGGTGCCAGCTTTGGTTCTCTACATCTGGCAGAGGGCGCTGCAGGGGTTCCAGACTTAGACCAGGGGTGGTGCCAGCTTTGGTTCTCTACATCTGGCAGAGGGCACTGCAGGGGTTCCAGACTTTGACCAGGGGTGGTGCAAGCTTTGGTTCTCTACATCTGGCAGAGGGCACTGCAGGGGTTCCAGACTTTGACCAGGGGTGGTGCAAGCTTTGGTTCTCTACATCTGGCAGAGGGCACTGCAGGGGTTCCAGACTTTGACCAGGGGGTGGTCCCAGCTTTGTTTCTCTGCATCTGGCAGAGAGCGCTGCAGGGGTTCCAGACTTTGACCAGGGGGGGTGCAAGCTTTGGTTCTCTGCATCTGGCAGAGCGCACTGCTGGGGTTCCAGACTTTGACCAGGGGTGGTGCAAGCTTTGGTTCTCTACATCTGGCAGAGTGTGCTGCAGGGGTTCCAGACTTTGCCATGGGGTGGTGCCAGCTTTGGTTCTCTACATCTGGCAGAGGGCACTGCAGGGGTTCCAGACTTTGACCAGGGGTGGTGCAAGCTTAGGTTCTCTACATCTGGAAGAGGGCACTGCAGGGGTTCCAGACTTTGACCAGGGGTGGTGCAAGCTTTGGTTCTCTACATCTGGCAGAGGGCACTGCAGGGGTTCCAGAGTTTGACCAGGGGGTGGTGCCAGCTTTGTTTCTCTGCATCTGGCAGAGGGCGCTGCAGGGGTTCCAGACTTTGACCAGGGGGGGTGCAAGCTTTGGTTCTCTGCATCTGGCAGAGCGCACTGCTGGGGTTCCAGACTTTGACCAGGGGTGGTGCAAGCTTTGGTTCTCTACATCTGGCAGAGGGCACTGCAGGGGTTCCAGACTTTGACCAGGGGTGGTGCAAGCTTTGGTTCTCTACATCTGGCAGAGTGTGCTGCAGGGGTTCCAGACTTTGCCATGGGGTGGTGCCAGCTTTGGTTCTCTACATCTGGCAGAGGGCACTGCAGGGGTTCCAGACTTTGACCAGGGGTGGTGAAAGCTTTGGTTCTCTACATCTGGCAGAGGGCGCTGCAGGTGTTCCAGACTTTGGCATGGGGTGGTGCCAGCTTTGGTTCTCTACATCTGGCAGAGTTTGCTGCTGGGGTTCCAGACTTTGGCATGGGGTGGTGCCAGCTTTGTTTCTCTGCACCTGGCAGAGGGCGCTGCAGGGGTTCCAGACTTTGCCATGGGGTGGTGCCAGCTTTGTTTCTCTGCACCTGGCAGAGGGCGCTGCAGGGGTTCCAGACTTTGGCATGGGGTGGTGCCAGCTTTGTTTCTCTGCACCTGGCAGAGGGTGCTGCAGGGGTTCCAGACTTTGGCATGGGGTGGTGCCAGCTTTGTTTCTCTGCACCTGGCAGAGGGCGCTGCAGGGGTTCCAGACTTTGGCATGGGGCGGCGCCAGCTTTGTTTCTCTGCACCTGGTAGAGGGCGCTGCAGGGGTTCCAGACTTTGCCATGGGGTGGTGCCAGCTTTGGTTCTCTACATCTGGCAGAGTGTGCTGCAGAGGTTCCAGACTTTGTCTAAGGTCGTGGCAGCTATTGTTTTGTGGCAGAAGGCTCTGCAGAGGTTCTACGCTTTGCTGGGATGGGAGCAAGCTTCTGTTCGCTACCTCTGGCAGAGGGCACATCAAGGTTTCTGGACTTAGGCTAAGGTATGTGCTAGCTTTGTTCTCTACATCTGTAGATGGCGCTGTAGGAGTTTCAGACTTTCGCCAGGGGCAGTGCCAACTTTGGTTCTCTACAGATGGCCTGGTAAGTGTTCTATACTTTAGATGAGGTTGGTGCCAGCTTTAATTATCTGCCTCTGTAATTGATGATGTAGGGGTTCCAGGCTTTAGCCAAGGTTCGTCCCAACGTTTGTTCTCTACCTCTACACATGTGATGGTAGGGGTTCTATAGTTTGGCAAAGGTTGGTTCCAGCTTTGCGGCTCTACCGCTACATATGGCACAATAAGGGTTCTATACTTTGGTAAATGTTGGTTCCAGCCTTGGTTCTCTACCTCTGTAGATGGCACGTAGGGGTTCTAGACTCTGGTTAGGGTTGGTGCCACCTTTTGTTGTGTACCACTATAATGTCATGGGAGGGGTTCTATACTTTGGCTGAAGTTGGTGCCAGCTTTGGTTCTCTGCACCTGGTAGAGGGCGCTGCAGGGGTTCCAGACTTTGCCATGGGTGGTGCCAGCTTTGGTTCTCTACATCTGGCAGAGGGCGCTGCAGGGGTTCCAGACTTAGACCAGGGGTGGTGCCAGCTTTGGTTCTCTACATCTGGAAGAGGGCGCTGCAGGGGTTCCAGACTTAGACCAGGGGTGGTGCAAGCTTTGGTTCTCTACATCTGGCAGAGGGCGCTGCAGGGGTTCCAGACTTAGACCAGGGGTGGTGCCAGCTTTGGTTCTCTACATCTGGCAGAGGGCGCTGCAGGGGTTCCAGACTTAGACCAGGGGTGGTGCCAGCTTTGGTTCTCTACATCTGGCAGAGGGCGCTGCAGGGGTTCCAGACTTAGACCAGGGGTGGTGCCAGCTTTGGTTCTCTACATCTGGCAGAGGGCACTGCAGGGGTTCCAGACTTTGACCAGGGGTGGTGCAAGCTTTGGTTCTCTACATCTGGCAGAGGGCACTGCAGGGGTTCCAGACTTTGACCAGGGGTGGTGCAAGCTTTGGTTCTCTACATCTGGCAGAGGGCACTGCAGGGGTTCCAGACTTTGACCAGGGGGTGGTGCCAGTTTTGTTTCTCTGCATCTGGCAGAGGGCACTGCAGGGGTTCCAGACTTTGACCAGGGGGTGGTGCCAGCTTTGTTTCTCTGCATCTGGCAGAGGGCGCTGCAGGGGTTCCAGACTTTGACCAGGGGGGGTGCAAGCTTTGGTTCTCTGCATCTGGCAGAGCGCACTGCTGGGGTTCCAGACTTTGACCAGGGGGTGGTGCCAGCTTTGTTTCTCTGCATCTGGCAGAGGGCGCTGCAGGGGTTCCAGACTTTGACCAGGGGGGGTGCAAGCTTTGGTTCTCTGCATCTGGCAGAGGGCACTGCAGGGGTTCCAGACTTTGACCAGGGGTGGTGCAAGCTTTGGTTCTCTACATCTGGCAGAGTGTGCTGCAGGGGTTCCAGACTTTGCCATGGGGTGGTGCCAGCTTTGGTTCTCTACATCTGGCAGAGGGCACTGCAGGGGTTCCAGACTTTGACCAGGGGTGGTGAAAGCTTTGGTTCTCTACATCTGGCAGAGGGCGCTAAGGGTGTTCCAGACTTTGGCATGCGGTGGTGCCAGCTTTGGTTCTCTACATCTGGCAGAGTTTGCTGCTGGGGTTCCAGACTTTGGCATGGGGTGGTGCCAGCTTTGTTTCTCTGCACCTGGCAGAGGGCGCTGCAGGGGTTCCAGACTTTGCCATGGGGTGGTGCCAGCTTTGTTTCTCTGCACCTGGCAGAGGGCGCTGCAGGGGTTCCAGACTTTGGCATGGGGTGGTGCCAGCTTTGTTTCTCTGCACCTGGCAGAGGGCGCTGCAGGGGTTCCAGACTTTGGCATGGGGTGGTGCCAGCTTTGTTTCTCTGCACCTGGCAGAGGGCGCTGCAGGGGTTCCAGACTTTGGCATGGGGCGGCGCCAGCTTTGTTTCTCTGCACCTGGTAGAGGGCGCTGCAGGGGTTCCAGACTTTGCCATGGGGTGGTGCCAGCTTTGGTTCTCTACATCTGGCAGAGTGTGCTGCAGGGGTTCCAGACTTTGTCTAAGGTCGTGGCAGCTATTGTTTTGTGGCAGAAGGCTCTGCAGAGGTTCTACGCTTTGCTGGGATGGGAGCAAGCTTCTGTTCGCTACCTCTGGCAGAGGGCACATCAAGGTTTCTGGACTTAGGCTAAGGTATGTGCTAGCTTTGTTCTCTACATCTGTAGATGGCGCTGTAGGAGTTTCAGACTTTCGCCAGGGGCAGTGCCAACTTTGGTTCTCTACAGATGGCCTGGTAAGTGTTCTATACTTTAGATGAGGTTGGTGCCAGCTTTAATTATCTGCCTCTGTAATTGATGATGTAGGGGTTCCAGGCTTTAGCCAAGGTTGGTCCCAACGTTTGTTCTCTACCTCTACACATGTGATGGTAGGGGTTCTATAGTTTGGCAAAGGTTGGTTCCAGCTTTGCGGCTCTACCGCTACATATGGCACAATAAGGGTTCTATACTTTGGTAAATGTTGGTTCCAGCCTTGGTTCTCTACCTCTGTAGATGGCACGTAGGGGTTCTAGACTCTGGTTAGGGTTGGTGCCACCTTTTGTTGTGTACCACTATAATGTCATGGGAGGGGTTCTATACTTTGGCTGAAGTTGGTGCCAGCTTTGGTTCTCTGCACCTGGTAGAGGGCGCTGCAGGGGTTCCAGACTTTGCCATGGGTGGTGCCAGCTTTGGTTCTCTACATCTGGCAGAGGGCGCTGCAGGGGTTCCAGACTTAGACCAGGGGTGGTGCCAGCTTTGGTTCTCTACATCTGGAAGAGGGCGCTGCAGGGGTTCCAGACTTAGACCAGGGGTGGTGCAAGCTTTGGTTCTCTACATCTGGCAGAGGGCGCTGCAGGGGTTCCAGACTTAGACCAGGGGTGGTGCCAGCTTTGGTTCTCTACATCTGGCAGAGGGCGCTGCAGGGGTTCCAGACTTAGACCAGGGGTGGTGCCAGCTTTGGTTCTCTACATCTGGCAGAGGGCGCTGCAGGGGTTCCAGACTTAGACCAGGGGTGGTGCCAGCTTTGGTTCTCTACATCTGACAGAGGGCACTGCAGGGGTTCCAGACTTTGACCAGGGGTGGTGCAAGCTTTGGTTCTCTACATCTGGCAGAGGGCACTGCAGGGGTTCCAGACTTTGACCAGGGGTGGTGCAAGCTTTGGTTCTTTACATCTGGCAGAGGGCACTGCAGGGGTTCCAGACTTTGACCAGGGGGTGGTGCCAGCTTTGTTTCTCTGCATCTGGCAGAGGGCACTGCAGGGGTTCCAGACTTTGACCAGGGGGTGGTGCCAGCTTTGTTTCTCTGCATCTGGCAGAGGGCGCTGCAGGGGTTCCAGACTTTGACCAGGGGGGGTGCAAGCTTTGGTTCTCTGCATCTGGCAGAGCGCACTGCTGGGGTTCCAGACTTTGACCAGGGGGTGGTGCCAGCTTTGTTTCTCTGCATCTGGCAGAGGGCGCTGCAGGGGTTCCAGACTTTGACCAGGGGGGGTGCAAGCTTTGGTTCTCTGCATCTGGCAGAGCGCACTGCTGGGGTTCCAGACTTTGACCAGGGGTGGTGCAAGCTTTGGTTCTCTACATCTGGCAGAGGGCACTGCAGGGGTTCCAAACTTTGACCAGGGGTGGTGCAAGCTTTGGTTCTCTACATCTGGCAGAGTGTGCTGCAGGGGTTCCAGACTTTGCCATGGGGTGGTGCCAGCTTTGGTTCTCTACATCTGGCAGAGGGCACTGCAGGGGTTCCAGACGTTGACCAGGGGTGGTGCAAGCTTTGGTTCTCTACATCTGGCAGAGGGCACTGCAGGGGTTCCAGACTTTGACCAGGGGTGGTGCAAGCTTTGGTTCTCTACATCTGGCAGAGGGCACTGCAGGGGTTCCAGACTTTGACCAGGGGGTGGTGCCAGCTTTGTTTCTCTGCATCTGGCAGAGGGCGCTGCAGGGGTTCCAGACTTTGACCAGGGGGGGTGCAAGCTTTGGTTCTCTGCATCTGGCAGAGCGCACTGCTGGGGTTCCAGACTTTGACCAGGGGTGGTGCAAGCTTTGGTTCTCTACATCTGGCAGAGGGCACTGCAGGGGTTCCAGACTTTGACCAGGGGTGGTGCAAGCTTTGGTTCTCTACATCTGGCAGAGTGTGCTGCAGGGGTTCCAGACTTTGCCATGGGGTGGTGCCAGCTTTGGTTCTCTACATCTGGCAGAGGGCACTGCAGGGGTTCCAGACTTTGACCAGGGGTGGTGAAAGCTTTGGTTCTCTACATCTGGCAGAGGGCGCTGCAGGGGTTCCAGACTTTGGCATGGGGTGGTGCCAGCTTTGGTTCTTTACATCTGGCAGAGTGTGGTGCTGGGGTTCCAGACTTTGGCATGGGGTGGTGCCAGCTTTGTTTCTCTGCACCTGGCAGAGGGCGCTGCAGGGGTTCCAGACTTTGCCATGGGGTGGTGCCAGCTTTGTTTCTCTGCACCTGGCAGAGGGCGCTGCAGGGGTTCCAGACTTTGGCATGGGGTGGTGCCAGCTTTGTTTCTCTGCACCTGGCAGAGGGCGCTGCAGGGGTTCCAGACTTTGGCATGGGGTGGTGCCAGCTTTGTTTCTCTGCACCTGGCAGAGGGCGCTGCAGGGGTTCCAGACTTTGGCATGGGGCGGCGCCAGCTTTGTTTCTCTGCACCTGGTAGAGGGCGCTGCAGGGGTTCCAGACTTTGCCATGGGGTGGTGCCAGCTTTGGTTCTCTACATCTGGCAGAGTGTGCTGCAGGGGTTCCAGACTTTGTCTAAGGTCGTGGCAGCTATTGTTTTGTCGCAGAAGGCTCTGCAGAGGTTCTACGCTTTGCTGGGATGGGAGCAAGCTTCTGTTCGCTACCTCTGGCAGAGGGCACATCAAGGTTTCTGGACTTAGGCTAAGGTATGTGCTAGCTTTGTTCTCTACATCTGTAGATGGCGCTGTAGGAGTTTCAGACTTTCGCCAGGGGCAGTGCCAACTTTGGTTCTCTACAGATGGCCTGGTAAGTGTTCTATACTTTAGATGAGGTTGGTGCCAGCTTTAATTATCTGCCTCTGTAATTGATGATGTAGGGGTTCCAGGCTTTAGCCAAGGTTAGTCCCAACGTTTGTTCTCTACCTCTACACATGTGATGGTAGGGGTTCTATAGTTTGGCAATGGTTGGTTCCAGCTTTGCGGCTCTACCGCTACATATGGCACAATAAGGGTTCTATACTTTGGTAAATGTTGGTTCCAGCCTTGGTTCTCTACCTCTGTAGATGGCACGTAGGGGTTCTAGACTCTGGTTAGGGTTGGTGCCACCTTTTGTTGTCTACCACTATAATGTCATGGGAGGGGTTCTATACTTTGGCTGAGGTTGGTGCCAGCTTTGGTTCTCTACCTCTACATCTGGTACGGTAGGTGTTCTGGACTCTGGTTAGGGTTGGAACCAGCTTCTGTTCTCTGGCAGAAGACTCTCCAGAGGTTCTACAATTTCCCAGGGTAGGTGCAAGCTTCAGTTCTCTCCCACTGGCAGAGGGCGAGTCAATGGTCCCAGACCCCGGCTAGGTTTGGTGCAAGCTTCAGTTCCCTCTAGCTGGCAGAGGGCGTGTCAATGGTCCCAGGGCCCGGCTAGGTTCGGTGCAAGCTTCAGTTCTCTCTCGCTGGCAGAGGGTGCGTCAATGGCCCCAGGCCCCGGCTAGGGTTGGTGCAAGCTTCAGTTCTCTCGCTGGCAGTGGGTGCTTCAATGGTCCCAGGTCCCGGCTAGGGTTGGTGCAAGCTTCAGTTCTCTCGCTGGCAGAGGATGCATCAATGGTCCCAGGTCCCGGCTAGGGTTGGTGCAAGCTTCAGTTCTCTTGCTGGCAGAGGATGCATCAATGGTCCCAGGCCCCGGCAAGGGTTGGTGCAAGCTTCAGTTCTCTCGCTGGCAGAGGATGCGTCAATGGTCCTAGGACCCGGCTAGGGTTGGTGCAAGCTTCACTTCTCTCACACTGGCAGTGGGTGCTTCAATGGTCCCATGTCCCGGCTAGGGTTGGTGCAAGATTCAGTTCTCTCGCTGGCAGAGGATGCATCAATGGTCTCAGGCCCCGGCTAGGGTTGGTGCAAGCTTCAGTTCTCTCGCTGGCAGAGGATGCGTCAATGGTCCCAGGCCCCGGCTAGGGTTGGTGCAAGCTTCACTTCTCTCACACTGGCAGAGGGCACGTCAATGGTCCCAGACCCCGGTTAGGTTCGGTGCAAGCTTCAGTTCTCTCTCTCTGGCAGTGGGTGCTTCAAGGGTCAGAGGTCCCGGCTAGGGTAGGTGCAAGCTTCAGTTCTCTCGCTGGCAGAGGATGCGTCAATGGTCCCAGGCCCCGGCTGGGTTGGTGCAAGCTTCACTTCTCTCACACTGGCAGAGGGCACGTCAATGGTCCCAGACCCAGGTTAGGTTCGGTGCAAGCTTCAGTTCTCTCTCTCTGGCAGTGGGTGCTTCAAGGGTCAGAGGCCCCGGATAGGGTTGGTGCAAGCTTCACTTCTCTCACACTGGCAGAGGGTGCGTCAACGGTCCTAGGCCCCGGCTAGGGTTGCTGCAAGCTTCACTTCTCTCACACTGGCAGAGGGCGCTTCAATGGTCCCAGACACCTGCTAGGTTCAGTGCAAGCTTCAGTTCTCTCTCGCTGGCAGTGGGTGCTTCAATGGTCCCAGGCTCCGGCTAGGGTTGGTGCAAGCTTCACTTTTTGCACACTGGCAGGGGGCGGGTCAATGTTCCCAGAACCCGGCCAGGTTCGGTGCAAGCTTCAGTTCTCTCTCGCTGGCAGTGGGTGCTTCAATGGTCCCAGGTTCTGTTTAGGGTTGGTGTAAACTTCAGTTCTCTCTCGCTGGCAGTGGGTGCTTCAATGGTCCCATGCCCCGGCTAGGGTTGGTGCAAGCTTCAGTTCTCTCTCGCTGGCAGAGGGTGTGCCTATGGTCCCAGACCCTGGCTAGGGTCGGTGCAAGCTTCAGTTCTCTCTCGCTGGCAGAGGGTGCATCAATGGTCCTAGGCTCGGGCTAGGTTTGGTGCAAGCTTCACTTCTCTCACACTGGCAGAGGGTGCGTCAATGGTCCCAGGCCCCGGCTAGGGTTGCTGCAAGCTTCATTTCTCTCACACTGGCAGAGGGCGTGTCAATGGTCCCAGGCCCCGGCTAGGGTTGGTGCAAGCTTCAGTTCTCTCTCGCTGGCAGTGGGTGCTTCAATAGTCCCAGGCCCCGGATAGGGTTGGTGCAAGCTTCAGTTCTCTCCCACTGGCAGAGGGCGCGTCAATGGTCCCAGGCCCCGGCTAGGTTCAGTGCAAGCTTGAGTTCTCTCTCACTGGCAGTGGGTGCTTCAATGGTCCCAGGTCCCGGCTAGGGTTGGTGCAAGCTTCAGTTCTCTCTTGCTGGCAGAGGGTGTGTCAATGGTCCCAGACCCTGGCTAGGGTCGGTGCAAGCTTCAGTACTCTCTCGCTGGCAGAGGGTGCATCAATGGTCCCAAGTCCCGGCTAGGGTTGGTGCAAGCTTCAGTTCTCTCTCGCTGGCAGTGGGTGCTTCAATAGTCCCAGGCCCCAGAAAGGGTTGGTGCAAGCTTCACTTCTCTCACACTGGCAGAGGGCGCTTCAATGGTCTCAGGCCCCAGCTAGGGTTGCTGCAAGCTTCACTTCTCTCACACTGGCAGAGGGCGCGTCAATGGTCCCAGGTCCCGGCTAGGGTTGGTGCAAGCTTCAGTTCTCTCTCGCTGGCAGTGGGTGCTTCAATGGTCCCAGGTCCCGGCTAGGATTGGTGCAAGCTTCAGTTCTCTCTCGCTGCCAGTGGGTGCTTCAATGGTCCCAGGCTCCGGCTATTGTTGGTGCAAGCTTCATTTTTCGCACACTGGCAGGGGGCGGGTCAATGGTCCCAGACCCCGGCTAGGGTTGGTGCAAGCTTCAGTTCTCTCTCACTGGCAGAGGGTGTGTTAATGGTCCCAGGTCCCGGCTAGGGTTGGTGCAAGCTTCAGTTCTCTCTCGCTGGCAGAGTGTGCTTCAATGGTCCCAGGCCCCGGCTAGGGTTGGTGCAAGCTTCAGTTCTCTTCTGCTGGCAGTGGGTGCTTCAATGGTCCCAGGCCCCGGCTAGGGTTGGTGCAAGCTTCAGTTCTCTCGTTGGCAGACGGCGCGTCAATGGTCCCAGGTCCTGGCTAGGGTTGGTGCAAGCTTCAGTTCTCTCTTGCTGGCAGAGGGTGTGTCAATGGTCCCAGACCCTGGCTAGGGTCGGTGCAAGCTTCAGTTCTCTCTCGCTGGCAGAGGGTGCATCAATGGTCCCAGGTCCCAGCTAGGGTTGGTGCAAGCTTCAGTTCTCTCTCGCTGGCAGTGGGTGCTTCAATAGTCCAAGGCCCCGGAAAGGGTTGGTGCAAGCTTCACTTCTCTCACACTGGCAGAGGGCGCGTCAATGGTCCCAGGCCCCGGCTAGGGTTGGTGCAAGCTTCAGTTCTCTCTCACTGGCAGTGGGTGCTTCAATGGTCCCAGGTCCCGGCTAGGATTGGTGCAAGCTTCAGTTCTCTCTCGCTGGCAGTGGGTGCTTCAATGGTCCCAGGCTCCGGCTATTGTTGGTGCAAGCTTCACTTTTCGCACACTGGCAGGGGGCGGGTCAATGGTCCCAGACCCCGGCTAGGGTTGGTGCAAGCTACAGTTCTCTCTCGCTGGCAGCGGGTGTGTTAATTGTCCCAGGTCCCAGCTAGGGTTGGTGCAAGCTTCAGTTCTCTCTCGCTGGCAGAGTGTGCTTCAATGGTCCCAGGCCCCGGCTAGGATTGGTGCAAGCTTCAGTTCTCTTCTGCTGGCAGTGGGTGCTTCAATGGTCCCAGGCCCCGGCTAGGGTTGGTGCAAGCTTCAGTTCTCTCGTTGGCAGACGGCGAGTCAACGGTCCCAGGTCCCGGCTAGGGTTGGTGCAAGCTTCAGTTCTCTCTCGCTGGCAGAGGGTGCATCAATGGTCCCAGGTCCCGGCTAGGGTTGGTGCAAGCTTCAGTTCTCTCTCGCTGGCAGTGGGTGCTTCAATAGTCCCAGGCCCCGGAAAGGGTTGGTGCAAGCGTCACTTCTCTCACACTGGCAGAGGGCGCGTCAATGGTCCCAGGCCCCGGCTAGGGTTGGTGCAAGCTTCAGTTCTCTCTCGCTGGCAGTGGGTGCTTCAATGGTCCCAGGTCCCGGCTAGGATTGGTGCAAGCTTCAGTTCTCTCTCGCTGGCAGTGGGTGCTTCAATAGTCCCAGGCCCCGGAAAGGGTTGGTGCAAGCGTCACTTCTCTCACACTGGCAGAGGGCGCGTCAGTGGTCCCAGGCCCCGGCTAGGGTTGGTGCAAGCTTCAGTTCTCTCTCGCTGGCAGTGGGTGCTTCAATGGTCCCAGGCCCCGGCTAGGGTTGGTGCAAGCTTCAGTTCTCTCGTTGGCAGACGGCGCGTCAATGGTCCCAGGTCCTGGCTAGGGTTGGTGCAAGCTTCAGTTCTCTCTTGCTGGCAGAGGGTGTGTCAATGGTCCCAGACCCTGGCTAGGGTCGGTGCAAGCTTCAGTTCTCTCTCGCTGGCAGAGGGTGCATCAATGGTCCCAGGTCCCAGCTAGGGTTGGTGCAAGCTTCAGTTCTCTCTCGCTGGCAGTGGGTGCTTCAATAGTCCAAGGCCCCGGAAAGGGTTGGTGCAAGCTTCACTTCTCTCACACTGGCAGAGGGCGCGTCAATGGTCCCAGGCCCGGCTAGGGTTGGTGCAAGCTTCAGTTCTCTCTCGCTGGCAGTGGGTGCTTCAATGGTCCCAGGTCCCGGCTAGGATTGGTGCAAGCTTCAGTTCTCTCTCGCTGGCAGTGGGTGCTTCAATGGTCCCAGGCTCCGGCTATTGTTGGTGCAAGCTTCACTTTTCGCACACTGGCAGGGGGCGGGTCAATGGTCCCAGACCCCGGCTAGGGTTGGTGCAAGCTACAGTTCTCTCTCGCTGGCAGCGGGTGTGTTAATTGTCCCAGGTCCCAGCTAGGGTTGGTGCAAGCTTCAGTTCTCTCTCGCTGGCAGAGTGTGCTTCAATGATCCCAGGCCCTGGCTAGGATTGGTGCAAGCTTCAGTTCTCTTCTTCTGGCAGTGGGTGCTTCAATGGTCCCAGGCCCCGGCTAGGGTTGGTGCAAGCTTCAGTTCTCTCGTTGGCAGACGGCGAGTCAACGGTCCCAGGTCCCGGCTAGGGTTGGTGCAAGCTTCAGTTCTCTCTCGCTGGCAGAGGGTGCATCAATGGTCCCAGGTCCCGGCTAGGGTTGGTGCAAGCTTCAGTTCTCTCTCGCTGGCAGTGGGTGCTTCAATAGTCCCAGGCCCCGGAAAGGGTTGGTGCAAGCGTCACTTCTCTCACACTGGCAGAGGGCGCGTCAATGGTCCCAGGCCCCGGCTAGGGTTGCTGCAAGCTTCACTTCTCTCACACTGGCAGAGGGCGCGTCAATGGTTCCAGGTCCCGGCGAGGGTTGGTGCAAGCTTCAGTTCTCTCTCGCTGGCAGTGGGTGCTTCAATAGTCCCAGGCCCCAGATAGGGTTGGTGCAAGCTTCAGTTATCTCCCACTGACAGAGGGCGCGTCAATGGTCCCAGGCCCCGGCTACGTTCAGTGCAAGCTTCAGTTCTTTCTCACTGGCAGTGGGTGCTTCAATGGTCCCAGGTCCCGGCTAGGGTTGGTGCAAGCTTCAGTTCTCTCTCGCTGGCAGTGGGTGCTACAATGGTCCCAGGCTCCGGCTATTGTTGGTGCAAGCTTCACTTTTCGCACACTGGCAGGGGGCGGGTCAATGGTCCCAGACCCTAGTTTCGGTGCAAGCTTCAGTTCTCTCTCGCTGGTAGTGGGTTCTTCAATGGTCCCAGGTTCCGGCTAGGGTTGGTGCAAGCTTCAGTTCTCTCTCGCTGGCAGTGGGTGCTTCAATGGTCCCAGGCCCCGGCTACGGTTGGTGCAAGCTTGAGTTCTCTCGCGCTGGCTGAAGTTGTGCCTATGGTCCCAGACCCTGGCTAGGGTCGGTGCAAGCTTCAGTTCTCTTTTGCTGGCAGAGGGTGCGTCAATGGTCCCAGGTCCCGGCTAGGGTTGGTGCAAGCTTCAGTTCTCTCTCGCTGGCAGAGGGTGTGTTAATGGTACCAGGTCCCGGCTAGGGTTGGTGCAAGCTTCAGTTCTCTCTCGCTGGCAGAGTGTGCTTCAATGGTCCCAGGCCTCGGCTAGGGTTGGTGCAAGCTTCAGTTCTCTTCTGCTGGCAGTGGATGCTTCAATGGTCCCAGGCCCCGGCTAGGGTTGGTGCAAGCTTCAGTTCTCTCGTTGGCAGACGGCGCGTCAATGGTCCCAGGTCCCGGCTAGGGTTGGTGCAAGCTTCAGTTCTCTCTTGCTGGCAGAGGGTGTGTTAATGGTCCCAGACCCTGGCTAGGGTCGGTGCAAGCTTCAGTTCTCTCTCGCTGGCAGAGAGTGCGTCAATGGTCCCAGGTCCCGGCTAGGGTTGGTGCAAGCTTCAGTTCTCTCTCGCTGGCAGAGGGTGTGTCAATGGTCCCAGGTCCCGGCTAGGGTTGGTGCAAGCTTCAGTTCTCTCTCGCTGGCAGAGGGCGCTTCAATGGGCACAGGCCCTGGTTAGGGTCGGTGCAAGCTTCAGTTCTCTCCCACTGGCAGAGGGCGCGTCAATGGTCCCAGGCCCCGGCAAGGTTTGGTGCAATCTTCAGTTCTCTCTCACTGGCACAGGGTGTGTCATGTCAATGGTCCCAGGCTCCGGCTATTGTTGGTGCAAGCTTCACTTTTCGCACACTGGCAGGGGGCGGGTCAATGGTCCCAGATCCTAGTTTCGGTGCAAGCTTCAGTTCTCTCTCGCTGGCAGTGGTTGCGTCAATGGTCCCAGGTCCCGGCTAGGGTTAGTGCAAGCTTCAGTTCTCTATCGCTGGCAGTGGGTGCTTCAATGGTCCCAGGTCCCGGCTAGGGTTGGTGCAACCTTCAGTTCTCTCTCGCTAGCAGTGGGTGCTTCAATGGTCCCAGGCTCCGGCTATTGTTGGTGCAAGCTTCACTTTTCGCACACTGGCAGGGGGCGGGTCAATGGTCCCAGACCCCGGCTAGGTTCGGTGCAAGCTTCAGTTCTCTCTCGCTGGCAGTGGGTGCTTCAATGGTCCCAGGTTCCGGCTAGGGTTGGTGCAAGCTTCAGTTCTCTCTCGCTGGCAGTGGGTGCTTCAATGGTCCCAGGCCCCGGCTACGGTTGGTGCAAGCTTGAGTTCTCTCGCGCTGGCTGAAGTTGTGCCTATGGTCCCAGACCCTGGCTAGGTTCGGTGCAAGCTTCAGTTCTCTCTCGCTGGCAGTGGGTGCTTCAATGGTCCCAGGTCCCGGCTAGGGTTGGTGCAAGCTTCAGTTCTCTCTCGCTGGCAGTGGGTGCTTCAATGGTCTCAGGCTCCGGCTATTGTTGGTGCAAGCTTCACTTTTCGCACACTGGCAGGAGGCGGGTCAATGGTCCCAGACCCCGGCTAGGTTCGGTGCAAGCTTCAGTTCTCTCTCGCTGGCAGTGGGTGCTTTAATGGTCCCAGGTTCCGGCTAGGGTTGGTGCAAGCTTCAGTTCTCTCTCGCTGGCAGTGGGTGCTTCAATGGTCCCAGGCCCCGGCTACGGTTGGTGCAAGCTTGAGTTCTCTGGCGCTAGCTGAAGTTGTGCCTATGGTCCCAGACCCTGGCTAGGGTCGGTGGAAGCTTCAGTTCTCTCTCGATTGCAGAGGGTGCGTCAATGGTCCCAGGTCCCGGCTAGGGTAGGTGCAAGCTTCAGTTCTCTCTCGCTGGCAGAGGGTGTGTTAATGGTACCAGGTCCCGGCTAGGGTGGTGCAAGCTTCAGTTCTCTCTCGCTGGCAGAGTGTGCTTCAATGGTCCCAGGCCCCGGCTAGGGTTGTGCAAGCTTCAGTTCTCTTCTGCTGGCAGTGGGTGCTTCAATGGTCCCAGGCCCCAGCTAGGGTTGGTGCAAGCTTCAGTTCTTTCGTTGGCAGACGGTGCGTCAATGGTCCCAGGTCCCGGCTAGGGTTGGTGCAAGCTTCAGTTCTCTATTGCTGGCAGAGGGTGTGTCAATGGCGCCAGACCCTGGCTAGGGTCGGTGCAAGCTTCAGTTCTCTCTCGCTGGCAGAGAGTGCGTCAATGGTCCCAGGTCCCGGCTAGGGTTGGTGCAAGCTTCAGTTCTCTCTCGCTGGCAGAGGGTGTGTCAATGGTCCCAGGTCCCGGCTAGGGTTGGTGCAAGCTTCAGTTCTCTCTCGCTGGCAGAGGGCGCTTCAATTGGCACAGGCCCTGGTTAGGGTCGGTGCAAGCTTCAGTTCTCTCTCGCTGGCAGAGAGTGAGTCAATGGTCCCAGGCCCCGGCAAGGTTTGGTGCAATCTTCAGTTCTCTCTCACTGGCACAGGGTGTGTCAATGGTCCCAGGCTCGGGCTATTGTTGGTGCAAGCTTCACTTTTCGCACACTGGCAGGGGGCGGGTCAATGGTCCCAGACCCTAGTTTCGGTGCAAGCTTCAGTTCTCTCTCGCTGGCAGTGGTTGCTTCAATGGTCCCAGGTTCCGTCTATGGTTGGTGCAAGCTTCAGTTCTCTCTCGCTGGCAGTGGGTGCTTCAATGGTCCCAGGCCCCGGCTACGGTTGGTGCAAGCTTCAGTTCTCTCTCGCTGGCAGAGTGTGCTTCAATGGTCCAAGGCCCCGGCTAGGGTTGGTGCAAGCTTCAGTACTCTTCTGCTGGCAGTGGGTGCTTCAATGGTCCAAGGCCCCGGCTAGGGTTGGTGCAAGCTTCAGTTCTCTCACTGGCAGATGGCGCGTCAATGGTCCCAGGTCCCGGCTAGGGTTGGTGCAAGCTTCAGTTCTCTCTTGCTGGCAGAGGATGTGTCAATGGTCCCAGACCCTGGCTAAGGTCGCTGCAAGCTTCAGTTCTCTCTCGCTGGCAGAGTGTGCATCAATGGTCCCAGGTCCCGGCTAGGGTTGGTGCAAGCTTCAGTTCTCTCTCGCTGGCAGAGTGTGCGTCAATGGTCCCAGGTCCCGGCTAGGGTTGGTGCAAGCTTCAGTTCTCTCTCACTGGCAGAGGGTGTGTCAATGGTTCCAGGTCCCGGCTAGGGTTGGTGCAAGCTTCAGTTCTCTCTTGCTGGCAGAGGATGTGTCAATGGTCCCAGACCCTGGCTAAGGTCGCTGCAAGCTTCAGTTCTCTCTCGCTGGCAGAGTGTGCGTCAATGGTCCCAGGTCCCGGCTAGGGTTGGTGCAAGCTTCAGTTCTCTCTCGCTGGCAGAGGGTGTGTCAATGGTCCCAGGTCCCGGCTAGGGTTGGTGCAAGCTTCAGTTCTCTCCCACTGGCAGAGGGTGCTCAATGGTCCCAGGCCCCGGCTAGGTTTGGTGCAATCTTCAGTTCTCTCTCACTGGCAGAGGGTGTGTCAATGGTCCCAGGTCCCGGCTAGGGTTGGTGCAAGCTTCAGTTCTCTCGCTGGCAGTGGGTGCTTCAATGGTCCCGGCCCAGGTTGGGGTTGGTGCAAGCTTCAGTTCTCTCGCTGGCAGTGGGTGCTTCACTGATCCCAGACCATGGCTAGGGTCGGTGCAAGCTTCAGTTCTCTTGCTGGCAGTGGGTGTGTCAATGGTCCCAGGCCCAGGCTAGGGTCGGTGCAAGCTTCAGTTCTCTCGCTGGCAGTGATTGCTTCAATGGTCCCAGGCCCAAGCTAGGGTTGGTGCAAGCTTTAGTTCTCTCGCTGGCAGTGGGTGCTTCAATGGTCCCAGGCCCCGGCTACGGTTGGTGCAAGCTTCAGTTCTCTCGTGCTGGCAGAAGTTGTGCCTATGGTCCCAGACCCTGGCTAGGGTCGGTGCAAGCTTCAGTTCTCTCTCGCTGGCAGAGGGTGCGTCAATTGTCCCAGGTCCCGGCTAGGGTTGGTGCAAGCTTCAGTTCTCTCTCGCTGGCAGAGGGTGTGTTAATGGTACCAGGTCCCAGCTAGGGTTGGTGCAAGCTTCAATTCTCTCTCGCTGGCAGAGTGTGGTTCAATGGTCCCAGGCCCCGGCTAGGGTTGGTGCAAGCTTCAGTTCTCTTCCGCTGGCAGTGGGTGCTTCAATGGTCCCAGGCCCCGGCTAGGGTTGGTGCAAGCTTCAGTTCTCTCTCGCTGGCAGAGGGTGTGTTAATGGTACCAGGTCCCGGCTAGGGTTGGTGCAAGCTTCAGTTCTCTCTCGCTGGCAGAGGGTGTATCAATGGTCCCAGGTCCTGGCTAGGGTTGGTGCAAGCTTCAGTTCTCTCTCGCTGGCAGAGGGCGCTTCAATGGGCACAGGCCCTGGTTAGGGTCGGTGCAAGCTTCAGTTCTCTCCCACTGGCAGAGGGCGCGTCAATGGTCCCAGGCCCCGGCAAGGTTTGGTGCAATCTTCAGTTCTCTCTCACTGGCAGAGGGTGTGTCAATGGTCCCAGGCTCCGGCTATTGTTGGTGCAAGCTTCACTTTTCGCACACTGGCAGGGGGCGGGTCAATGGTCCCAGACCCTAGTTTCGGTGCAAGCTTCAGTTCTCTCTCGCTGGCAGTGGGTGCTTCAATGGTCCCAGGTTCCGGCTATGGTTGGTGCAAGCTTCAGTTCTCTCTCGCTGGCAGTGGGTGCTTCAATGGTCCCAGGCCCCGGCTACGGTTGGTGCAAGCTTCAGTTCTCTCTTGCTGGCAGAGGGTGTGTTAATGGTCCCAGGTCCCGGCTAGGGTTGGTGCAAGCTTCAGTTCTCTCTCGCTGGCAGGGTGTGCTTCAATGGTCCAGGGCCCCGGCTAGGGTTGGTGCAAGCTTCAGTTCTCTTCTGCTGGCAGTGGGTGCTTCAATGGTCCCAGGCCCCGGCTAGGGTTGGTGCAAGCTTCAGTTCTCTCGCTGGCAGACGGCGCGTCAATGGTCCCAGGTCCCGGCTAGGGTTGGTGCAAGCTTCAGTTCTCTCTTGCTGGCAGAGGGTGTGTCAATGGTCCCAGACCCTGGCTAGGGTCGCTGCAAGCTTTAGTTCTCTCTCGCTGGCAGAGTGTGCGTCAATGGTCCCAGGTCCCAGGTCCCAGCTAGGGTTGGTGCAAGCTTCAGTTCTCTCTCGCTGGCAGAGGGTGTGTCAATTGTCCCAGGTCCCGGCTAGGGTTGGTGCAAGCTTCAGTTCTCCCTCGCTGGCAGAGGGCATTTCAATGGGCACAGGCCCTGGTTAGGTTCGGTGCAAGCTTCAGTTCTCTCCCACTGGCAGAGGGCGCGTCAATGGTCCCAGGCCCCGGCAAGGTTTGGTGCAATCTTCAGTTCTCTCTCACTGGCAGAGGGTGTGTCAATGGTCCCAGGCTCCGGCTATTGTTGGTGCAAGCTTTACTTTTCGCACACTGGCAGGGGGCGGGTCAATGGTCCCAGACCCTGGCTAGGGTCGCTGCAAGCTTTAGTTCTCTCTCGCTGGCAGAGTGTGCGTCAATGGTCCCAGGTCCCAGCTAGGGTTGGTGCAAGCTTCAGTTCTCTCTCGCTGGCAGAGGGTGTGTCAATTGTCCCAGGTCCCGGCTAGGGTTGGTGCAAGCTTCAGTTCTCCCTCGCTGGCAGAGGGCATTTCAATGGGCACAGGCCCTGGTTAGGTTCGGTGCAAGCTTCAGTTCTCTCCCACTGGCAGAGGGCGCGTCAATGGTCCCAGGCCCCGGCAAGGTTTGGTGCAATCTTCAGTTCTCTCTCACTGGCAGAGGGTGTGTCAATGGTCCCAGGCTCCGGCTATTGTTGGTGCAAGCTTTACTTTTCGCACACTGGCAGGGGGCGGGTCAATGGTCCCAGACCCTAGTTTCGGTGCAAGCTTCAGTTCTCTCTCGCTGGCAGTGGGTGCTTCAATGGTCCCAGGTTCCGGCTATGGTTGGTGCAAGCTTCAGTTCTCTCTCGCTGGCAGTGGGTGCTTCAATGGTCCCAGGCCCCGGCTACGGTTGGTGCAAGCTTCAGTTCTCTCTCGCTGGCAGAGGGTGTGTTAATGGTCCCAGGTCTCGGCTAGGGTTGGTGCAAGCTTCAGTTCTCTCTTGCTGGCAGAGGGTGTGTCAATGGTCCCAGACCCTGGCTAGGGTCGCTGCAAGCTTCAGTTCTCTCTCTCTGGCAGAGCGTGCGTCAATGGTCCCAGGACCCGGCTAGGGTTGGTGCAAGCTTCAGTTCTCACTCGCTGGCAGAAGGTGTGTCAATGGTCCCAGGTCCCGGCTAGGGTTGGTGCAAGCTTCAGTTCTCTCTCGCTGGCAGAGGGCGCGTCAATGGGCACACGCCCCGGCTCAGGTCGGTGCAAGCTTCAGTTCTCTCCCACTTGCAGAGGGCGCTCAATGGTCTCAGGCCCGGGCTAGGTTTGGTGCAATCTTCAGTTCTCTCTCACTGGCAGTGGGTGCTTCAATGGTCCCGGCCCAGGCTGGGGTTGGTGCAAGCTTCAGTTCTCTCGCTGGCAGTGGGTGCTTCACTGATCCCAGACCATGGCTAGGGTCGGTGGCGGTGCAAGCTTCAGTTCTCTCGCTGGCAGTGGGTGCTTCAATGGTCCCAGGCCCAGGCTAGGGTCGGTGCAAGCTTCAGTTCTCTTGCTGGCAGTGGGTGCTTCAATGGTCCCAGGCCCAGGCTAGGGTCGGTGCAAGCTTCAGTTCTCTTGCTGGCAGTGGGTGCTTCAATGGTCCCAGGCCCAGGCTAGGGTCGGTGCAAGCTTCAGTTCTCTCGCTGGCAGTGGGTGCTTCAATATTCCCAGGCCCAGGCTAGGGTCGGTGCAAGCTTCAGTTCTCTCGCTGGCAGTGGGTGCTTCAATGGTCCCAGGCCCTCGCTAGGGTTGGTGCAATCTTCAGTTCTCTCTCACTGGCAGTGGGTGCTTCAATGGTCCCAGGCCCTCGCTAGGGTTGGTGCAATCTTCAGTTCTCTCTCCCTGGCAGTGGATGCTTCAACGGGCCCCGGCTAGGGTCGGTGCAAGCTTCAGTTCTCTCGCTGGCAGTGGGTGCTTCAATGGTCCCAGGCCCTCGCTAGGGTTGGTGTCAGCTTTAGCTCTCTGCGTCTATCACTGCCTCTATAGAGGGTTTTGGTGATTTCCAGTGCTGGAGCATAGATGGTGCCAGCTTCCAAAGGGCACTTGGACCCTCTGCCCAGAGGAGGTTGCCCCTCCTCACCTGGCTGCTCCTCGATCGCGGAAAGTTTTGTAAAGGAGCCTGCCAAGAGGCTAGGGTGCCCACCGAAGACCATCTCCAGCTATTATCATCCATACCAGTAGCACCCCACCACTGGCACCAGCCTTTCACTACCCCCCTCACCCCCCCCCCCTCCCCCCCCCCCCCGACAACACACAGCCTTCCTCTGTAAACGCCCCCACACCCACCCACAGCACACATGCTGCTGTGCCCCCCAGGGCTTTCAGTGTGGCTAAAAATCAGTGCTTACCATAGTGCCCCGCTCGACTGGTATTTTGCTGCTTCTGTCATTCTATACAAATATATACTACTACAAGTAACATTACACCTTCAACAAGTCAGGGCTATTGGCTTTGCCAATGGTTGTTGGTTTCTTAAGATAAATAAGCAACAACTATGACTTGTATATGTTTTTTGGACCTGCCGGTGTTGAGCAGCGGCGGGACCCGGTCCACTTAAAGCCCTGGAATCCTCCCTAGAGCACACTGCCTTCCGCTGTGCCTCCAACAGCACACAGGCTGCTGTGCCCCCCCTCTACAGCACACAGCCTGCTGTGCCCCCTGACAGCGCACAACCTCGGGCTGAACCTCCCAACAGCACACTAGCTGGGCCCTCTCGCTTGCACGGAGTATATTGGGAAGTGGGGGTTACTGGAGGACCCCTGTGTCCTGGTCGTGCAGTTTACAAACAGGCCTGGGGTTTTATGCCAGCATTCGCCAGGCCATTAGTCTATCATCCTGGGCAGCAGATTCTTTACGCCCCCTCCCGACCCACCCTCTGCCCTCCGACCCTCCCAGTCTGGTGTCTTCTCTCCAAGGCCTGCGCAGACCCCCTCCCCCCTCTGGGGCCCTGGCCAGCCGCCACCTCGTGATCACCGAGAGAGCCACAGCCTTTTGGCAGGGAGTGGATGTGTGGGGGTGCTCATATCAGAAAGCGACTGTCCCGATCCCCGGGGCATCAAAGGCGGTGGCAGGCCCGAGTCCATGCCAAGAGCGGCCCGTGCCAGGGGGACGGAGCAATGGTCAGCGCGGCGCGTCCAGGACATTGTGAAACCCGTGTACCACGAGGATGGCGAACACGAGGGCACGGACAGGTGACTTGCACGGGTCCAGGCGAGGACACAGGGGCGGGCTCAGTAAACATGACGAGCTTAGAGGTGGCCCCCACCTCCCACGGTGCAAACTAACCTAATGAAGGCGGCACTGCCAACTCCTGGCCGCTCGCTCACACCTGTGCACCCGGGGTGACAGCAGAGAGGGGACACGTAAAGAGCGCCGGAAGTATGGGTGGGCACCCCTATGCTGACGTCATTGTCTGCGCCCCAGAAGCGTTCATGCCCAAAGATATTCAGGTCTAGAAAGATGTTTGGAGACTGCCCTTATTTCATGCACCAACAAGGAAAAAAGAGCAAATAAAAAGATGCATAACAGAGGACAATGCTCCAGCTACAGGGCCAAGGTCACAATGTGTGCTCTGAGAGGAGGGCCGAGACACGCCAGCTGTTTATCATCATATAGTCCAGGCCACAAACCTATCACAGAATCTGATATGGTCGATGCTCGTTCCTCTGTGTTAGAGATTGTAGCCTTTCTAATGATTTTAGAATGTTGGGTGGTCTTAAGACCCCCCTCCCCCGCCCACCCCCAGAAGCTCTTGCCGGGGAGGCGGAGTGACTGTGAGCGCCCTTAGTTGGGTGGATAGCTTTCTGCGACCGGTAACACCGCGATAAAGTACGCCTTGCAGGGATGGGTGAGAAGGACCTTTATCCTGTGGATTCCTTTCAGTGGCCTTCGGTTCCCTTGTTAAGCTAGAAGGTAGCTGGTGTGGGGGAGCGGCAAGGTGGTCCAGAAGACCGTTAGGGTGGATTCCATTCTGGAATCTTTGACACCAATGACCACTCTATGGACTTTGAAAGACTCACTGGGGAATTTGAGAAGGTCATTGGTTGGGTGGATTCCATAAAGTGGTCTTTACCACCCTATGCTGTTGGAAAGACTCACTGGCAGGTTGAGAAGGTCCTTGGTTGGGTGGGTACCCGCACATGTAAATGTAAATGTAGTAGTACTTGTATAGCGCACGTATCACCCATGGGCATCTCGGCGCTTGTACCAATAGAGCTGAGGAACCCTTCCTGGCCTTTCCCTGTGAAATGTCCACTCCTGGGCACCCCCAGGGTGAAGCCAGGCATCCCAGCGCTGTTAGGGCCGTTGTGGAGATTAAGCAAGCTATTGCCCAGAGTCGCAGAGTGGGACTCCATGATTGGAATAGGCACCGAGGCGAGAATTGTCAGGTCCGGGGAAATTGAGCCCAAGACCCGCCGAGGCGGTAATTGAATCCTGGTCCCGGGCCAGACCTCTGCACCAGGGTCTGCCACTCTAACCATTGACAGTACAAAAGGGGGTGGTGATGGACGGAGCATCGGAATCAATCCAACACTCACACCCAGTCAAAAGATCTGGGTTTGATCCATCACTGTTCTTTAGCCCACTCTGCCACCCCAGTTCAGACATGGCTATATGCAAATCAGTCTGACCCTGTGCCTCATGGGAACAGTCCAGCCCGAACTGCCAAGCCATGCCTTCCCTGGACCGGAAACAAGCTTCCGAGGACCGGTTTCTGGCATTCCAGCCGTCTTCAGCCCGGCTTGCTTGAATCCAGTGGCAAAGTGAGCAAGGGACTCACGTCTGAGCATACCCTGCCACACTTATGGCGGCCAAAGCGGTACGAAAGGGGGTGGTGATGGACGGAGCATCTGAAGCAATCAAACACTCACACCCAGTCAAAAGATCTGGGTTTAATCCATCACCTGGCAGAGTGGGCTAAAGAACGGTGATGGATTAAACCCAGATCTTTTGACTGGGTGTGAGTGTTTGATTTGTTCAGATGCTCCGTATAATTGTGGGGGGTGCCCAATCCCCCCACACTGCCCGGGGGACCGCCACCCTCCGGGGCAAAGCAACGCAGCCTGAGTGTTTGATTGGTTCAGATGCTCGGTCCATCACCAGCCACCCCCTTTTGTACAACTCTAACCATTAAGCCACACTTCTCCACATGTCTAACGGAAGACTGCTGTACCTACACATGTCTGATGGAAGACTGCTGTACCTGCACATGTCTGACAGAAGACTGCTGTACCCGCACATGTCTGACGGAAGACTGCTGTACCTACACATGTCTAATGGATGACTGCTGTACCTGCACATGTCTGACAGAAGTCTGCTGTACCCGCACATATCTGACGGAAGACTGCTGTACCTACACATGTCTGACTGAAGACTGCTGTACCTACACATGTCTGACGGTAGACTGCTGTACCCGCACATGTCTGACGGAAGACTACTGTACCCGCACATGTCTGACGGAAAACTGCTGTACCTACACATGTCTGATGGAAGACTGCTGCACCCGCACATGTCTGACGGCAGACTGCTGTACTGACACATGTCTGACAGTAGACTGCTGTACCTACACATGTCTGATCGAAGACTGCTGTACCCGCACATGTCTGACGGCAGACTGCTGTACCGACACATGTCTGACGGTAGACTGCTGTACCTACACATGTCTTATGGTAGACTGCTGTACCTGCACATGTCTGACCGAAGACTGCTGTACCTTCCCCTGTCTGATGGAAGACTGCTGTACCCGCACATGTCTGACAGGAGGCTGCTGTACCTGCACATGTCTGACCGAAGACTGCTGTACCTTCCCCTGTCTGATGGAAGACTGCTGTACCCGCACATGTCTGACGGAAGACTGCTGCACCCGCTCATGTCTGATGGAAGACTGCTGTACCGACACATGTCTGAAGAAAGACTGCTGTACCTGCACATGTCTGACAGAAGACTGCTGTACTGGTACAGCACTCTACCCTGGAGTGCTGCGTCCTTTGTGCAACAATATATATATATATGTGTATATATATATATATATATTACCTACTGGCGGGCGCCAGTAGGTAGTTATAGTTAGGACCTAGGATCCATAGGAAATCCGCAATATTCTATTGGGAATAACTTTGGCGCCGGTTGATGAATCTCTGCGAATTTCTCAAAGAAGATGGCCCGCTCCGCTCCGCTCCTTCCCTGAAAGTCTCGGGAAGATTCGTCAAGCGGGGGCCGAGAAAAAAGGGGGATCCCAAAACGTGTTTTCCTATGTTAATTTCTATAGGACGATTAGACACGGCTACAGCCCAAACCGCTGAACGGAATTACACCAAATTTGGGAAAATGTTAGGGTCTGGTACGCAGATCACGCTTTTGTTTAAATGGTGTAAATCCCTCCAGTAGTTGCTGAGAAAATTAAAGTTGAAATCAATTATATAACTATAAGCGCGCACTGTGCGCTCACCCCCGTGCACAAGCTTCATGCTGATTGGCTGCCACTGTCTGTCAACACTCCAAAACAGAAATTGAAGGCAGCCATCTTGTGCCTCAGTAGACTGAGGCACAAGAAAGCAGAAAAACAAACATGTAGAACTCAAAAAGGGGGCAGGGTAGAAGCACCCTGACCCCCTAGGCCTGCCAGGGGGTCCCACAAGGACCCCCAAGGCCAAAAATGTTTTTTTGTAAAAAACCTGGTATGTTTATTTAAAAATTACCCCCCAGGGGGGCCAAATTGTGGGGGCATAGTGATAAAGAAGTGTGGGGGGTGCCCAATCCCCCCCCCCACACTGCCTGGGGGACCGCCGCCCTCCAAGGCAAAGCAACACAGCCCCCTGGCGCATACTGGAGGCTCCTGGTGGGCTAGTTGCCTCCCAGGGACCCCCAGTATGCAAGGGTAATTAGTTCCCCCTCTGCAAACATGCCCGGGGCTGCGTTGCAGAGAGGTGTAAAAAGGGGCCTAGCCTCATTACACCTCTCTGCAATGCAGCCCCCTGGCACATACTGGAGGTTCCAGGTGGGCTAGTTGGCTCCCAGGGACCCCCAGTATGCAAGGGGAATTAGTTCCCCCTCTGCAAACGCGCCAGTCGGCTGCGCTGAAGAGAGGTGTAAAAAAGGTTGGGGCCTCATTACACCTCTCTGCAATGCAGCCCCCTGGCGCATACTGGAGGTTCCAGGTGGGCTAGTTGGCTCCCAGGGACCCGAGTATGCAAGGGGAATTAGTTCCCCCTCTGCAAACGCGCCTGGGGGCTGCGTTACAGAGAGGTATAAAATAGGGTGTGGCCTCATTACACCTTTCTGCAAGGCAGCCCCCTGGCGCATACTGGAGGTTCCAGGTGGGCTAGTTGGCCCCCAGGGACCCCCAGTATGCAAGGGGAATTAGTTCCCCCTCTGCAAACACGCCAGGGGGCTGCGTTGCAGAGAGGTGTACAAACATATGTTATCAATTTATATTAAAAATATGTAATGTAATTTAAAAAATAATATATCTAAAAATAAAAAATGTATAATAATGTAGTAAATCAGTATAAAAAAATAACAATTATGACATTAAAACATTTTCATTTACAAAACCATTGAAATTCACTGAAAAAACCATAGGTTTCAGCCACGTTATAGTTAGGAATTACCATTTAAAAAAACTTTTGAAATTCACTTAAAAAACCATAGGTTACAGCCACGTTATAGTTAGGAATTAGCATTTAAAAAACCTTGCAAATGCACTGAAAAAACCATAGGTTTCACACCAGTTATCATTAGCTGGTCATTTTACTCATACAAAACCTATGAAATTCCCCTGTTATAGTTAGTTCAGCTAACTATAACTCGCACGCCCGCAATGCACTGCTGATGAAGTCACATATTACATCCCTCATGACATGGTCAGTGACAACACTCATGACATCACTGATGACATCTCAAATGACATCCCAAGTGAATTTCAAAGGTTTTTTAAATGGTAATTCCTAACTATAACGTGGCTGAAACCTGTTTTTTTCAGTGAATATATATGTATATATATATATATATATATATATATATATATATATATATATATATACTAGCAGCCCGTCCCGACGTTGTCCGGGAGCAATTATGCTTCAGGGCCCCCGCCCGCCCTGACGTTGTCTGTGGGTCCCCCGGAGCCTTCCTCCATATATTGCAGTTACTTTGTACGCTTTTGTAACCTGCACACGTCACTTTTTCCTCCTGTAATGCCCAGTCTACTACCTCTGGCTGACGATTGTGACTTTTGTAACGCACCTCTCACAATTGTCATTTTAGCTTTATAACGCACCTCTCACAATTGTTATTTTAGCTTTATAACGCACCTCTCACGATTGTCATTTTAGCGCCGGTCACCGCTCCTCCCCGCCGCCGCTCCTCCCTCACGTTTGCTTTGTTATTTTGTTCACTTGTGGCGCACTGGGCCAGGGACAGACTGATTTGCATATAGCCAGGTTCTGAGCTGGGATGGTGCAGTGAGATAAATAACGGTGATGGATCAAGCCCTGATCTTTGGACTGGGTAAGAGTGGTCTGCTTAATTCAGACACTCTGTTCATCACCACCCCCTTTTCTGAATCGTCTTTGGCCACTATAGGTGTGACAGGGTATACTCAGACATGAGTCCCTTTCTCACTGCTCCATCAGGATTCAAGCAAGCCGGGCCGAAGACGGCTGAAATGCCAGAAACCGGTCCCCGGTAGCTTGTCTCCTTTCTGGTGAAGAATTGGCTTGGTAGTTTAGTCTGCCCTGTTCCCATGATGCACTGGGCCAGGGACAGACTGATTTGCATATAGCCAGGTTCTGAGCTGGGATGGTGCAGTGAGATAAATAACGGTGATGGATCAAGCCCTGATCTTTGGACTGGGTAAGAGTGGTCTGCTTAATTCAGACACTCTGTTCATCACCACCCCCTTTTCTGAATCGTCTTTGGCCACTATAGGTGTGGCACGGTATACTCAGACATGAGTCCCTTTCTCACTGCTCCATCAGGATTCAAGCAAGCCGGGCCGAAGACGGCTGAAATGCCAGAAACCGGTCCCCGGTAGCTTGTCTCCTTTCTGGTGAAGAATTGGCTTGGTAGTTTAGTCTGCCCTGTTCCCATGATGCACTGGGCCAGGGACAGACTGATTTGCATATAGCCAGGTTCTGAGCTGGGATGGTGCAGTGAGATAAATAACGGTGATGGATCAAGCCCTGATCTTTGGACTGGGTAAGAGTGGTCTGCTTAATTCAGACACTCTGTTCATCACCACCCCCTTTTCTGAATCGTCTTTGGCCACTATAGGTGTGGCAGGGTATACTCAGACATGAGTCCCTTTCTCACTGCTCCATCAGGATTCAAGCAAGCCGGGCCGAAGACGGCTGAAATGCCAGAAACCGGTCCCCGGTAGCTTGTCTCCTTTCTGGTGAAGAATTGGCTTGGTAGTTTAGTCTGCCCTGTTCCCATGATGCACTGGGCCAGGGACAGACTGATTTGCATATAGCCAGGTTCTGAGCTGGGATGGTGCAGTGAGATAAATAACGGTGATGGATCAAGCCCTGATCTTTGGACTGGGTAAGAGTGGTCTGCTCAATTCAGACACTCTGTTCATCACCACCCCCTTTTCTGAATCGTCTGGTTGTCAGGTTGGCACTCTGCAGGATCCATTAGCAGTAGAAATGCTCCACCTCCGGACCTCCCAAACACCCTGAATATATATGCACAGGGTGTTCAAGTGATACATCGAGGGAAAAAACAGGGAAGGGAAGGAAGGGGACAGCGGGGAAGGGAAGCTGTAAAAGAGAACACACTTCAGGTTAATACACATGCATTAAACCTACTCTCATTATATTCTCGCTAAACGGATAGTAGTTCACCTGTGCTGCCTCAAGGTCCTCTGTATCAGTAATAATGTATTGCGTCCAGACCCCTTTGCATCTGCCCTCGCCAGGACCTGCCCTTGGCACCTGACAAAATAAACACCTTGGACAACTGGCCTCCAATAACCAGCAACTCCTTACAATCTGCCCTAAAATCCATTACATCAGGCTCCCCTTGTGACCCCCTCCCTGTGAGTGTCTTAAAACAGCTCGAACCTACACCCCTGTCTGCCATAACAGCTATCCTAAATGCTTCCCTTCAAACCTCCACTGTTCCTTCCTGCTGGAAGCACGCAGTGGTGACCCCACTACTGAAGGAACCGTCATCCAACCCCATAGTTCTCTCCAATTAGCCACCGACCTATCTCCCTGCTCCCTGCCTTTTCCAAGCTCATGGAAAGGCACATTCACTCCGCCCTCACCTCTTTTTCTGAAGACAACAATCTTCTTCGCCCCTCCCAGTCAGGCTTCAGAGCAGGCTACTCCACGGAGACCGCTCTACTTGGTGTGACAGAAAAAATTCGCCAACTCCTGGATGGAGGTCAAACAGTCGCACTCATTCTTCTAGACTTGATTGCGGCGTTTGACACCATATCACACAAAACCCTTTTGTCTACCCTAGAGGAAAATGGCATTCGTAACGATGCCCTAAAATGGATCAAGTCCTTTCTATCCGGAAGAACTTTCCAGATCAAATCCAACATCGCTAGTTCAGACATCTTCCCCCTGCCACATGGAGTTCCACAAGGCTCCATCCTAAGCCCACTGTTTTTTAATCTTTACCTCAGACCACTGGCAGACCTGGCCGACCACGTAGGCCTGACCTTGATGACCTACGCTGACGACTCACAAATTATCTTTTCTCTTTCCGAAGCAAACAAGTTAGCCCCCTCCCTACTGAAATATGGCCTCCAAGAGATTTTCAACTGGATGACCACCAACCAGTTGAAACTAAATGGAGACAAAACGGAGGTTCTTCTACTGGGAAGAAATAAGGAGCTCTGGACCCCTCTCCACTGGCCGCCTGAGCTGGGCAACATTCCCCCGCCAGCCTCCCAGGTAAGAAACCTAGGGGTCATCCTGGACAATACCCTTTCTATGAAACAGCAGGCAAATAAAGTTGTGAGACTCTGTTTCACCATAATCAAGTGGCTAAAAAAAATCATCTGGATGCTGCCCCTAGACACGCAAAAAACCGTGGTCAACGCTTTAATAACTTCACGTATTGACTACGGAAATGTCCTCTACCTTGGTTCCAACTTAGCAGTAATTAAGCGACTCCAACTAATTCAAAACGCTGCTGCAAGACTCCTGTGTAGGATTAAAAAGTCCGAAAGCGTTTCAAAACATCTGAACGAATTGCACTGGCTCAGGGTTGAACATCGGATAAACTTCAAAACATTGAGCTACATGTTTAAAATCAAAAACAAAACGGCACCCTCCTACCTACAAGCCTTAGCCTCTCCCTACCTGCCACAAAGAAGTCTTCGCTCTCAAACGGCCTCGAATTTTGTCGTCCCCCGATTCAAACTACAAAGATCTGGTGGGAAATCCTTTTCCGTTAGAGGACCGATGTTATGGAACTCACTCCCCCTTCATATGCGGAAAGAGGACAGCTACATAAAATTCCGGAAACACGTAAAAACCTGGTTGTTTCAGAAACAACTGTGTTAAACTATTAATCCAGTATTTTCCTTGACCATCCATATGTCATAGGCGCCGGGAAACCCTTGCTGGGTAGCTGAGCGCCATACAAATACATAAAATAAATAAATAAATAAATATAAGTAAAGGGTAACTCTCAGTGTGCCTTCTTTCCCTAGACAACACAAGAACCACAATTAAGGTAAACCGCATAGATGTGTATATTAGCAACCATGTATGAGATGCTCATATATCGTGCATACCCCAGAAACATAAAGAAACTAAACACCAAACATTCCATGGATGTCAATACGTCTTGACAATATCCAGCTTCCCTAGTAATGAGTCTCGAGCACATACAAGCAAGAGTAGTAATTATTCGCCAATGTTTCCTGTATATAACCAGTAATGGATTCCTTCATCCAAAACAGTAGATAACAGAGTGTGTCTCCAATGTACCAAATGACCTAAACCCAAACACGGTAGGGCGTAGTTATTTCACCACCACCGTCCGCTTTGGCATTTGTAGTCCAAAAGAATATGCCCATGAATGTCACGTCTTCGTGACGGTAATGCGGAGGAGCCCCCCCGTCATTCTGCCCACGTATCTTAAAGGTAATGAAACAATAAGAACGAGCAAAGTCTACCCGAATCGCGGATAAGGTTCAAGAATAAAAAAACAAACGAAAGTTGGATACCCGCAGCCGCTCAAGAGCCTCCCGCTCTTACAGACGCAGAAACACTCAGTAACAGTACCGTGACAGAATGCTTTCTCCCCAGACGCAGAACTCAGCTGAAACCAAAACAAGGAACACTCCGGTTCGAGAGCCAGCCGCTCTCGCAAGAACTCCACAAAATCACGTACAACGTCTCCCCAGCCTGACCTCGCTATATCCGGCTGACACAGCAAAGGCTCCTGGGAATTGTAGTATTTTACCTAATAATCAGGTAGGCGCTCGGGGCTAAATACTGACACTGGTCTTTGTAGCATAGGGAGTGGGAAGCGAACTACTGACCCCTACCGTGCGTTTATACTATACCGGAAGTGGGAAGTAAAGTACTCACGCCTACCGGTCTCAAGACTCGTGGATGAAACCATGAGCTCATTGCTGTAAAGTCATGTGCTCTGTGTAGTATTCCAATGTAAGTCCTAGTAGAATGTTGGTATGTAATGCTACTAGAATGTAAGTATGTAATGTGAGAATGTAGGGCTGTCATGGGAGGAACCTTGGGGAGTTTGTACACAGTGCTGGAAGATGGTTGCCTTGCTGTCTGCTCCTGTTGGTGGCTGTTTAAGCTGTCTTGTTTTTCAAAAGAACAGAGGGAGAAGGAGACAGAGCGTCAGCCTACACACCCAGCCCTAACTGTTTACCTCCTGTCACCGCGAGAAAGAGTGCGGTCCAGCAAGTCCTTAAAATTAAACAGATATGAATGAGGCCAGAGATTACATTATTATCTACGGCAACATCGCTTGCCTGCACCTGTGCACCCTGGCTGCTGCACGCCAGCCCCTTCCCCCGCACTATGCTCAATTGCAGCTCCTGCGCACCAAGTCTTCACTGCACACCTGCCACCACTAGTGTGTCCAACGACGTGCCGGTGCAAGCTCCAACTCTGGGGTGCCTCTCTCAGGGTGGCACAGCAGGTCTCCGGTTGGGGACGGTGTCTTGATACCACGATGGAATGCGTCAGAATGCCCAATGCCTCATCACGGGGTGAGCACCTGCTCCGCCCATTTTGGCGCAAGCAACTCAGTGTCTGAAAAGGAAGAAATAATATAATGCTGGAAACGTCTTGAGGTAAATGAACCTTTATTTCAAACTTAATAGAGAACCCCAGCTGAGTGCAACCTTCCTTCTTGAAGTACAATCTACCAACTGTTAGTGGTAATCGTGGTTCAAAGAGGAGTTGGAGTGCACGAGAATAGACAAGGTTTAATAGTAAAATGTTATGCCAACATTTACATACAAGGGAACAGAGCATATGCTAGAAGCATAATGTGCACGTGTAATGCTGTGGCGCAAGCCTCTGTGCATGTACACTTAGTAATCAGGTCAGTACAGTGCCCCAAAAGCCAACGCCAGGTGTCTTTAGGGCAGTGCTGCCGGCTGGCTCAGGCCTACAGTACGATCCAGCAGGTCCTTAAAATGAGACAGAGATGTGACTGAATGATGTCAGAGATCACATCATTACGCACTGCAAAATCGCTTGTTCGCACCTGCGCACTCAGGCTGATACACCCCACCCCTCCCACAGCACTGCGCTCAATTGCAGACCCCGTGCACCCAGGACCCACTGCTCACCTGCTGTCATTTTTGTGTGTCCAAACACGACGGACAGCAGAGTTCACAATTCAACGCGAGTTTTGATTTCCAGGATGGTGTAGACCTCATGGATCCCTTTTTTTTAATGCTCATTGTGATATGCGAGGTGGATGCGGCCATATCACCTGAGGCAGTGTGGAAGAACTGGGTCATGTGGCATCGTTGTTATCCTATTTATACGCACAAAAAGTGGGCTGGGCTTGCGTACGCCAGGCCAGCGTAGGGTTGTGAATAATTATTCCGGAGCCCTGGGCGTTGTTCAGTTCCTGCCTGGCCAGAAAGTGTACTTATGTGTGTTTCTGTTGCAGTTTTGACGTCGCGGAATGCACAATTTACATTAATGTAGCATGTACCGGGAGGTGGCAACTATCGATAATGAGATGCTGTTCAAAAACATTTAATGGCCAACATCACGGGCCATTGTCATGCTTGTGGATAAGCGCAGACATGCATGTCAATGGTGTGCAGTATTATTGAAAGTGTTGCTATCGCGAAGCGCACACATGTGAATGTGCTCGGATGGGGAGAGGATAAGCAGTGAGGCTACGCCATACATAGTGATAACGCTCATTACAGTCAAGCAGTGCATGTCAAATGTGAATCTGAAAGTCTCACATATGACACATTACTATACTGTTAAAGCTTGACAACAGAGCATACTGCAACACAAATCTACACATTACTCTTTACTGTTTGTCCCATGTGATCTAGGATGTGCACTCTGCCCGTGGCTAATGATACCCCTTCGAGCCACCAATACCCATGCCGAAATGCAGCACAATAATGCACACACACACACACCAGGGGCATCGTGTAACACACATTTGTTTTTTGATGTAACGTTTCAGATGCATTGCCATCACACGTGGAAGGCTAATGTACAGACCATGAATATTGATCAAGATGATCTTTGTATGTTGTGTGTAGTATAAGATATGTGTACAAACCAAAATGCTTTTCAAAAAAGCTCTCTAAGCAGAAGGGGTGTGTCTCATCAAACTCTGTAGAGAGAATGATTAAAATGGGTGGGGTTCTCCAACTGTTATAATGGGAAATATTATGAATTAATCAAATGCTTTTTTTAAGGTCACATGGCAATCGCGCATTGAGCGTGCAAGGAGGCTGCACCCGACGCAATTTTGAGAAAATATATTTATCATAATATAATTTTATTACAGTTACAAATATTTAAATGTTTAAAATATTTTAGATTATATCTATATTGCTATATTGCTCTCATATACACTTAAAATATTTAGATATAGTTTTGATATATTATAAAAAAAATGAGGGAATGGCGCACCCAGCGTGACAATATAAGTCTATGACGTAACACAGGGTCTGGCAGCATGCACTTGTTGCATACGCAATGCGCAGCGAGCGCGACCCCATATGTACATGACGTAACGCGTGTCTTTGTACTGCGAACCTGTCGGATACCAATGTAGCAGCTGGCGCGACCTCATACGTATATGATGTTACGAATATTGCGTTTCCATAAACCCGTCGGATACGAAATGCGCATCATTTACGAGTTTAGCAATATGGTGGATAGGATTCGCATGGTGATGGAGCTTGGCACACTACCGGTATGGGACTGCACTTTTCTCCCCCCCCCAAAAAAATAAAGATATACATATTTTTTTGGAAGACATAAAACATTACATAATTTTTAAAGTAAAAAAAAAAGAATAACAGTGTTCCAAAATATTTTTTAAAAAAGAAAAAGAATATAGGTTTTATAAATATTAAAATATGAAATTAACATTTAAAAAACCTTCGAAATTCACAGAAAAAAACCATAGGTTTTACAGACGTTATAGTTAGGAATTAGCATTTACAAAAACTTTGAAATTCACTATAAAAACATAGGTTTCAGGGATGTTATAGTTAGTTGGACATTTGGCTCATATAAAACTATAGAAATTCGCCTGTTATAGTTAGTTGAGCTAACTATATCTCGCGCCCCCACAATGCACTGCTGATGACGTCACATATTACATCACTCATTACATGGTCAGTGACATCCCTGATGACATCTCAAATGACATCACTGATGACATCATCCACGTGATAATCTGATGCACATACTGATGCTCTAATATAAACTCTGATACACCCACTCTAAGATACAGACTACTATTTTTGAAACCATACATACAACAATGCCAGATACTACATCCCACCGACTATTTCCTAGATGTATACACACATCCAGTCACTTATACATACAGTTAGTCATCAATACAGTACTATAATATATGCACTCATACACCTATACATACAGTCACACTCCACCACTCATCCATAGAGTTACTCACACACCTAGTCAGTCATGCAAAGAATGAATCACATATCCATTTACTCATGTATACAGTTATACACACCAACTCAGTTATTTATACACACACCACACCACTTAATTATGCAGATACTAACACATACCTATTGTCTTATACAATCACTGATACAAGTAGACACTCGTTTATACACACACTCTTCAGATAACTTACTCTCACGTATAGTCCTTTATATACTCCAACGCTCACATATACTGCCTCAAAACATATGTAGATACTCACAGATATACCACTGACACATTTATTCACTCACCAACACACCCATACACACACTAACTCACCCATACAGCCCTTCCCAGATGCACTTTTGAATCCATACAACCAGTGAATCACCCACCCAGACATCTATGCACAGAGTCACCCACACCCCCACCCACCCACACAGACACTCAGGCACCCATACAGATACTCAGACAACAAATCAATAACCCATATAGACACTCGTGTAGCTACTCACTAGCCCATGCAGCCGCTTACACACCATCTGAGAGACTAATACAGACTTTCACACAGTTTAGTCACTAACCCATGCATTCAGTAAAATACGTTCAAATACTCATTATACAGTCAGTCATGCACCTACTAAATAATCCTTTCAGGCACTTGAAAATCCACTAATTCTTCAATACACACCCACGTCATCAGAAGTGCATTGCGGGGGCGCGAGTTATAGTTAGCTCAACTAACTATAATAGGCGAATTTCAATGGTTTTATATGAGTCAAATGTCCAACTAACTATAACATCCCTGAAACCTATGGTTTTTTAGTGACTTTCAAAGGTTTTCTAGATGCTAATTCCTAACTATAACGTCTGTAAAACCTATGTTTTTTTCAGTGAATATATATATATATATATATATATATATATATATATATATATATATATATATATATATATATATATATATATATATATATATATATATATATATATATATATATATATATATATATGTATATATATATATACACATATTACAAGTCTGCTTGTGGTAGTTGAGATGCCTGGATATATATATATATATATATATATATATATATATATATATATATATATATATATATATATATATATATATATATATATATATATATATATATATATATATATATATATATATATATCAAAGAAACCAGGGTGTCCCCAAGGAGGCATCACACGTGGAATGGTTACCGCACACCACCTCCGGCGGCAGCATACACAGCAGGCACTCGTGACTTCCCAGTTGCAATGTGCCAAACGCGTTTCAAGCGGTAAGCCCTTTCTCAATGGCATGCAAACAGCAAAGTGAGGCGTTCAGATAGGTTTCGGAACATTTTATTAATTGATAGAGTCCCCGCCCATATGGGCGTATGCAGCATGGCATTGTGGTAGATGAAGTCCATCTGCTTAAGGATCACGTTCCATATGCACCCAAGTGGATCAGACGCCTCACGCTGTGTAAAATAGTTCACCCGGTTGGGCGGAGGCCAACGAGTAAGTGCTGTGGTGCTCCCAATGTGCTCCGAAAGTCAGGCCCATTCCGCTCCCATATTGTGTCCGTAATAACGAGCACCAGGACCCACCTGTTGCAGCGGTGGGACGTCTCCGCGGCCGGACCAGCCGCTATATAACAAAGAAACCAGGGTGTCCCCAAGGAGGCATCACACGTGGAATGGTTACCGCACACCACCTCCGGCGGCAGCATACACAGCAGGCACTCGTGACTTCCCAGTTGCAATGTGCCAAACGCGTTTCAAGCGGTAAGCCCTTTCTCAATGGCATGCAAACAGCAAAGTGAGGCGTTCAGATAGGTTTCGGAACATTTTATTAATTGATAGAGTCCCCGCCCATATGGGCGTATGCAGCATGGCATTGTGGTAGATGAAGTCCATCTGCTTAAGGATCACGTCTCTATCAATTAATAAAATGTTCCGAAACCTATCTGAACGCCTCACTTTGCTGTTTGCATGCCATTGAGAAAGGGCTTACCACTTGAAACGCGTTTGGCACATTGCAACTGGGAAGTCACGAGTGCCTGCTGTGTATGCTGCCGCCGGAGGTGGTGTGCGGTAACCATTCCACGTGTGATGCCTCCTTGGGGACACCCTGGTTTCTTTGTTATATAGCGGCTGGTCCGGCCGCGGAGACGTCCCACCGCTGCAACAGGCGGGTCCTGGTGCTCGTTATTACGGACACAATATGGGAGCGGAATGGGCCTGACTTTCGGAGCACATTGGGAGCACCACAGCACTTACTCGTTGGCCTCCGCCCAACCGGGTGAACTATTTTACACAGCGTGAGGCGTCTGATCCACTTGGGTGCATATGGAACGTGATCCTTAAGCAGATGGACTTCATCTACCACAATGCCATGCTGCATACGCCCATATGGGCGGGGACTCTATCAATTAATAAAATGTTCCGAAACCTATCTGAACGCCTCACTTTGCTGTTTGCATGCCATTGAGAAAGGGCTTACCGCTTGAAACGCGTTTGGCACATTGCAACTGGGAAGTCACGAGTGCCTGCTGTGTATGCTGCCGCCGGAGGTGGTGTGCGGTAACCATTCCACGTGTGATGCCTCCTTGGGGACACCCTGGTTTCTTTGTTATATAGCGGCTGGTCCGGCCGCGGAGACGTCCCACCGCTGCAACAGGCGGGTCCTGGTGCTCGTTATTACGGACACAATATGGGAGCGGAATGGGCCTGACTTTCGGAGCACATTGGGAGCACCACAGCACTTACTCGTTGGCCTCCGCCCAACCGGGTGAACTATTTTACACAGCGTGAGGCGTCTGATCCACTTGGGTGCATATGGAACGTGATCCTTAAGCAGATGGACTTCATCTACCACAATACCATGCTGCATACGCCCATATGGGCGGGGACTCTATCAATTAATAAAATGTTCCGAAACCAATCTGAACGCCTCACTTTGCTGTTTGCATGCCATTGAGAAAGGGCTTACCGCTTGAAACGCGTTTGGCACATTGCAACTGGGAAGTCACGAGTGCCTGCTGTGTATGCTGCCGCCGGAGGTGGTGTGCGGTAACCATTCCACGTATGATGCCTCCTTGGGGACACCCTGGTTTCTTTGTTATATAGCGGCTGGTCCGGCCGCGGAGACGTCCCACCGCTGCAACAGGCGGGTCCTGGTGCTCGTTATTACGGACACAATATGGGAGCGGAATGGGCCTGACTTTCGGAGCACATTGGGAGCACCACAGCACTTACTCGTTGGCCTCCGCCCAACCGGGTGAACTATTTTACACAGCGTGAGGCGTCTGATCCACTTGGGTGCATATGGAACGTGATCCTTAAGCAGATGGACTTCATCTACCACAATGCCATGCTGCATACGCCCATATGGGCGGGGACTCTATCAATTAATAAAATGTTCCGAAACCTATCTGAACGCCTCACTTTGCTGTTTGCATGCCATTGAGAAAGGGCTTACCGCTTGAAACGCGTTTGGCACATTGCAACTGGGAAGTCACGAGTGCCTGCTGTGTATGCTCCCGCCGGAGGTGGTGTGCGGTAACCATTCCACGTGTGATGCCTCCTTGGGGACACCCTGGTTTCTTTGATATATATATATATATATATATATATATATATCCAAAGTACTGCTTCCAAGCCGCAGATATCGAAAGCAAAGCAGACACGAACCCAAGATTCGGTGAAGAAAATTTCAGCTGTTTATTAGTCGGCCATAACGTGTTTCGCCACCCATAGTGGCTTGATCACATGACAACGCTAAACTGGTAGGAGACCAGTTAAAAAGGCTGCACAGTTACACGTGATTAAGTGATTAAAGTAAAAATAGAAGAAACACTCTTTCCAACGGTTCAAAGTATCCGCATTCGTATTACAGACTTTTTGTTTGAGCAGAATGACATCTGTACATTTAAAGTTTATATAATGCTAAAACTATAATTTACACACTACAAAAATATACATTTTAAATTTGTAAAATGCAATCATTGTCAAAAAAATATATTTTACCTTCAAGTTAAAACACATAAAAAATAATTCATGTATTTACAAAAAGACAGGTATAATAAATGTAAGACTGTACAGATGTTTTTACAATGTCAATACTATAAACAATTATACAGGCTTACATGCCTTGCCTTTAAGATCCATAATTGAAGTTAAATACCTGGCGGTCTTTCTGGAAATTAACTAAAGTGCAAGTGTTGATTACCACCATTGTTTATTTGATTTTCTGTTAAAAAAACCTGTGCGTAATAAGTGCAAAACACTGTATAAAGTGCAAATTTAGCCTAAAGTGAATCAGGTGCTATTTTAAAAACCAGAAATGATGACCTGGTGAGAGAGTGGCGGCAGCGTTTTGAAAAGTTGGCTTAAGTCTATATATCACATAATGACAGTGACGCATCTAGATAACTTAAAAAGGTAAGTCTACTGCCCATTAGTAATCATACACTTCTTAACTATGATACATAAATAAAAGGCAGAAAAATATGTTAAACTTAACAGGAAAAGGACATGCGGAAAGGACTAGTGGAGGGCAGAACAGGGAGGAGCAGAATGATTTCATAAACGTGTGTGTAAATCCTCCGTAGTGTTCAAACCTCCCGGAAATTTACTGTTAAGATTCAAAATGTAACGTGTTTCCAGCTTACGTAACATGTGCTCCCTATTTCCTCCCTTCTTTGTTTTGGGAACAGCATCAATGACAAAATAGGAAAGGGCTTGTAAGTTATTGTCATGCACCTCCCTAAAGTGTCGTGCCACTGGATATGCTGGGTCATTGTTGGTAATTGCCCTTATATGCTGTAGAATTCGTTTACTCGCTGGTAACTTTGTACTGCCCACATATTTAGGAGGGCAAGCACACTGCAAGATGTAAACAGCGAATTCTGTTTTGCAGTGGAGAGGTTTAGAAATTTTTATATCCCTGTTGCAAAAAGCTGTACAATACGCCGTGGTGTTAATACCGTATTGACAGGCTTTGCAGTTCCTGCATTTTGTAAAGCCATTGGTTGCCTTCAACCACTTGTGGGAGAGATTGGTTTCTGGACTGCTGGAAACCAGACTGTTATACATGGAAGGGGCTCTTCTAAAGGTGATGTTAGGTTTCGCTGGCAGAGCACTACCAATAATGGGATCACTGGTGACTAGAGCCCAATTTTTATTGATAATTTTAACAATGCTTTTCTCCTGGGCACTGAAGGGAATGATGAGCCGGATGGTATTCTGACTGGCTTCATCATTATCTGCCTGCTCCCTAAGTTTTTTGGGATGAGAAGTTCATTTCGGTCCAATCTAGCTGTTTTGTCAATGGCTTCCTGAACAATTTTAAGGGGGTATCCTCTAGCTAAAAAACGGTTTTTGCTGAGGAGCTGAACCTCCCTAAGATCTGCTGGGTTGCTGCAAATCCGTTTAATACGCAGCATCTCCCCATAGGGGATGCTGCGTACTAAATGGCGGGGATGAAAACTGGAATAGTGTAAGATCGAATTCCCCGCTGTTTCTTTTCTGTGCAGTTTGGTCTCCAGTGTGCCACATACAGGGTAAATTTCCACATCCCAAAAATTAATCTTTATGTTGTTTATTGTGGAAGTAAAGTGTAAATTCAAATCATTGGTGTTAATCATATTTACAAAATCCACCACCTGTACAGGAGTCCCGTCCCACACCATGAATAGGTCATCAATATATCTGAAATACATCTTGACATGATTCTGATATACAGCATTATGTGTGCCCTTGAGTACCAGCTCCTCCCACCAGCTCATGAATAAGCAGGCATAGCTGGGGGAGAAGCTAGCACCCATCGCTACTCCTCGTATTTGTTGGTAGTAGGTTTGATCGAAGAGGAACATGTTATTGGAATTGGAATTGGAATGGGATTTGTAGAGCGCATGGCTGCCCAAGAGCGTCCCAGCGCTGACTGAAAATCCTTATAGTCAAGTCAGGCGGAAGCAGGAGATGGTCAAGGGAACAGCCACGTCTTCAAGGATTTGCGATAGGACAGGAGGTTAGGTTGGGCACGAAGGTCCGGTGGAAGAGTGTTCCACATCCTGGACGCCTGATAGGAGAACCGCCGACCCCCAGAGCGTGTTCTCTTAATCCTGGGTATTTGGGTGAGGTGAACATTAGAGGATCGGAGGGTTCTGTTTGTGATATAGGGCGTTACGAGATCTTTGAGAACGGGAGGGGCATTTCCGTGGAGGATTCTGTGAGTTAGGCACATGGCCTTAAACTGCACCCTCTGCTCCACCGGAAGCCAATGGAGTGCTCTGATTGCAGGTTTGGCGGAGCAACGATTGTTTGTGCCCGTGAGAATCCGGGCGGCCGCGTTTTGCACCACCTGTAACCTGGAGATGACTTTTTTTGGTGAACCGAGGTATAAGGCATTGCCGTAATCAAGTCTAGACAGTATAAGACCCTGTAGAAGTAGTTTTTTTGACTGGAAAGGAAGCATGGGGAGGATCTTGCGGGTGGAGCGTAATAGACCAAAGCATGTACCCGCTGTTTTTCTGGCCTGGGTGTTGAGGGTTAGATTGTGATCCAGCCAGATCCCCAAACTTTTAATATCAGTTTTGGGGATTGGGGGGGGGCCATGCTAGGGGGCCATAGAGACTCCGGGCGGAAATGGGACTGGTTGCCCAATACCATTAGCTCAGTTTTGTCCCCGTTGAGCTTTAAGTGGGAGGCGTTCATCCAACTGACTATATCCCACAGACAGGAATACAGATCAATGGTGGGGTTATCTGACTGGCTGAGGGAGACGACCAACTGAGTGTCGTCCGCGAGGGTCAGAAGTTTGATGCCATACGGGACGACAATTTTTTCCAGTGGTGCCATGTACACGTTGAAGAGTGTAGGGCTCAATGAAGAGCCCTGCGGCACTCCGCAACGTATCGGGGTTTCCCTGGAGATGCAATCACCCTCCGCCACCTGAAAGGAGCGGTTGTGGAGGAAGGATTTGAGCCAGTCAAGGGCGGTCCCATTAATGCCAAGGTTTTCCAGTCGCTGAGCCAGGATGCTATGGTTGACGGTGTTGAATGCTGCGCTGAGGTCCAGGAGGATCACTGGCACTGATCCTCCTGCATCGATGATCTTCCTGGCTTCTTCGACAACCGCCACCATCGCAGTTTCTGTGCCCTGGCCCGGACGGAAACCGGTCTGAGATGTTTTAAGCAGATCGTTGGACTCCAAATAATTAGAAAGCTGGGAGTTGATGTGTTTTTCAGCCAACTTGCTAATGCCAGGGAGGAGAGAGATCGGCCTGAAATTAGCTAGGTTGTCCGGGTCAAGGTTGGGTTTTTTTATAAGGGCTTTCACCACCGCCTTCTTCCAGCTTGTGGGGACCGTTCCGGTTTCAATGGAAGCGTTTATTAGGTTGACCATTGGTGCTAAGATAATGGGGGCAACCTGTTTCAGGTGTCTCACTGGTGCTGGGGCGTGCGGAGATCCGCTTTTGAGGGATTGGAGAATGGGTCCAAGGGTTTCCTCACTGATTGGATGAAACTTGCTTAAGTCTATATCCCTGTTCTGGCGCTGTAAAGAAAGAGAGAGAGAGGGATCCACAGGGAGAAGGGGGGGAAGGTGTTGAAGAATGTTTTGTATTTTTGAATCAAAAAAAGTGGCTAACTCGTTACAGTGTTCGTTCTTATTATTAAGGCAAAACGTGATCATATTGAGTAGCATATTATCATGTTGGGGATATGGTTTCCTACTTTTGTTAAAGTAGTATCCCACAGCTCTCAGACCATTTTTGTGATCTATGAAGGTATATAGCGATGATACATCACCCACACCCCCACCCACCCACACAGACACTCAGGCACCCATACAGATACTCAGACAACAAATCAATAACCCATATAGACACTCATGTAGCTACTCACTAACCCATGCAGCCGCTTACACACCAACTGAGAGACTAATACAGACTTTCACACAGTTTAGTCACTAACCCATGCATTCAGTAAAACATGTTCAAATACTCACTTATACAGTCAGTCATGCACCTACTAAATAATCCATTCAGGCACGTGTAAATCCACTCATTCTTCAATAAACCTTGGCATAGATATATATGAGAAATATTTTAACTTTACAGAAACACACATTCACTGGATGATGTCATCAGTGTTGTCATCAGTGATGTCATTTGAGATGTCATCAGTGATGTCATCAGTGATGTCACTGACCATGTCATGAGTGATGTAATATGTGACGTCATCAGCAGTGCATTGCGGGGGCGCGAGTTATAGTTAGCTCAACTAACTATAATAGGCGAATTTCAATGGTTTTATATGAGTCAAATGTCCAACTATCTGTAACATCCCTGAAACCTGTGGTTTTTTAGTGACTTTCAAAGGTTTCTTAAATGCTAATTCCTAACTATAATGTCTGTAAAACCTATGGTTTTTTCAGTGAATATATATATATATATATATATGTCTGTGAGGTACATAGACAGGATATACATTCTCGTATTGGCTGTCTTTTATTTATATCTGTAGTTTACTCACTTCTTTTTAATATCCAACTGTAAAAGAAATGAGCCACTTCCTGTCAATCAGTACACTGACTAGCCCTAGCCCTTACCTACTTTTCCCCATAAGTCTGTCTTTTGTGGGGTTTCCACCTTTTTTTTTTAAATAGGGGAGGTAAAGTTTGTTTTTATTTCCATTTATTCTATTTTATGTCGTTATCAATAGTGCAGTGACACCTGTGCCAATGGGCATGAGGTGCCTATTTTGTCCCAATTACTGTCGTTTTTTTTCTATCAAACCAGGGTTGCTTTCCTGAATTAAGGTCTGTGGTGCCCTTGCTACGGTACAGCTGCCAAGAGCATATCGAATAAATCTTCATGTCAGCCGCGTCTTATGAAACCATTGATTTCGCACATAGATAAAGGAACAAACTCTGCCGTGACAGCAAACAGATCCATATGCAGCTGGTAGCTCGCGGCAAGCACCTTGTGAACACTTTAATGCATGTCACTTTTATAACTGGCTGTCCTGGACGTTTTGTAACATTGACTTTTTGATTATTAACAGGATGTTATCTGCAAGAAGAGCTCATCATAGTGACAGGATAAAATGATGAGCAGGTTTCGAAAATGAAAACCCGGGACTTGCCACGAACATCGAAGAAGGACTGCGACCGCGGTGCAGAAGTATTTAAATCAATGCTTTTGGCAGCATAGAGAGCGAGCCTAGTCAGATCATCGCGCTGACGGCCATGCACAGACCACTACCATGATCTCACAACACGCCTAATGGAACCCCAACGGCGTCGATTGAACAGCTGTACCACCCTCATTGTATAGATACTGTACTGTATGTATAAAAATCATCTCTCAATAAAAATTGGTTGAAATAAAAATAAAAAAAGAAAACACATGGCGGTGAGAAACAAAGGGAAACAGAAATGCATTGTTTACAAGCGGTATACTCTGTGTTTATTAAAACTGCTAATTAATCTGTAAATGGTGCATATAAACACTTGCATCCCTTTGTGCCCAGTAGACTCTCACGCCAAATGCGGTCAGCCTAGGCCAAGGTAAGAGCGGCTGCTTTGCCTCTGTAGGTGGTGATGTGGGAGGGCTCAAGATGGCGGCAGAAAGCTGATAGGTGTTCTCACTCAGGATTTGGAAGGGGCTGGGCGTAACTGGAGCGACCCGCGCTAGCCACGGAAGCAAACAAGCATTAAAAATGCAGTAGCTCTGGCCTTTCATTAAGTTAAAGCCATTTATTTTGCTATACAATACCATTATCAAAGCAAATGGCTTTAACTTAATCAAAGGCGAGACCTATTGCATTTTCAATGCTTGTTAAAGTTCTTTCTTAATTTTGGTGAGTGAGTGAGTGCGGACACTTCATGTGTTTGGAGTTGGGCAGCAAAATGGTGATGGGGCGTGCCACCGTTTTACATGTATGAAATCTTTGGTAAAAAGTAGTCTGTCTCCAGCCAAATCTGTAACAATCTGCAACAGAACTTTTCACAACATTGACCGGTTTGAAACATGGTTATAATATAGAAAAGTGGATGATGCTGAGTTTGGGCTCGAGTAGGGGGAGGGCCCCCCCAAAAAATGCTGCTGTTTATTGTTATAGGAATGGGCGTCCGGTGTCCGCCTGGCAGTGTGAGTAGCCATGGCGAGGGGCTCCCTGCCTGATTCTACGGCCCACGGGATATACACGACCTGGGGCGACACTAGAGATAGGGGGAGCGAGGGACGGAGGAAGGAAGGAAGATGTGGAGAAGTGGTGCCATGCCCCCACAAGCTGTTCTCATGGTCTGGCTTATAAAGAGAGCATGCACACAACCCAAACAGTAAAAAAAAACAGATTAATGAGACAGGATGAATGATGCTTTCACCTTTAAGTCTGATACATAAAAGAGATGCAAGGACGTGTGTATGAGTGTGGTATGTATTTTTTAAAGAACACAACGAAACAGAGAGCGGACAGGGAAAAAGAAGATGAAATGAAGAGGTAGTGAATATGTTGAAAAGGAGAAAGAATAACGAAAGAGGCAACTAAAGCGGGAAGGAGTGAGAAAGAGGAAAAGAGGAAGGGTGGGAGTGGGAGTGGAGACTGCGAGAAAGTAATGAAACAAGGAAGAGCTGAAGGAGAACTGTTGTGTGTCCATTTAGATACATGTACATAGGTTTACGGAATCATGTCCTTATATAGGCACAATTCGCATTGCCCTTATTTAGGCATAGAATCCCAGTCCTTATTTAGGCATTTGCCATGCAATCCAAATACAGGCATGGTCACCTACATCCGTCCATTCCACGTCACAACGAGTCCTTAGAAACCAGACTCTTAAGCTATTCGGACTTCCCCTGCTTGGATTATTGATTTCTCCAAGAACTCATTTATTATGCATGAACCGCTATACCCTAGAGGTTCATTCATGACGTCTTCCTGTGCCCGACTTAACTGCAATTCTAGTATTCCTAAGTACCTTCCAGGTATAAATATACCTTCACTTGCCATGGCAAGTCACGGCTGCATACTTGCACGGCTCGGCTACACGGCTCGCCACGGCAAGTTCGGAAGGCATTCGAGTCCCCACCTGACACATTGACCAGACGCTGTCGTCCTCCTCGCAGAGAATCCAGCTCCAGTCTTTCTGACTCCCTTTGCAGGGTGTTAGAGATCGAGACCCGGAAAGAGATTCCAACCTCTCTCATTCTAAGGTATGGAGCAGATTAGAACCTAGAGGGACTCTTGGCAATACAAAACTATAGCTAATCTATACTATAGAAAACAGCACCTACTTCTTACCTCGTACTACACTTAGGTTAGGTACAATGGGGTAGAACTAGTTAGAAGCACCAGACTAGTATTCACATTTAAGCCTGTGTTATTTATGTATGTATATATGAAGATATGTCATAGCTAAAAGACCATGCTATTGCCGTATTATTTCTTCCTACTGCTCACGCTGTACGTATTATATTTTGCATACTGTCTTATGATCGTAACTGCTCATTTCTCTTGCACGAGAAATAAGACTGTTCAATAAATCCTTTTATTGAAACGCCCGTCTATTCTTTCTGTGTAACTCGAGTGAAACTGTTATCTATTCCGATTCTAAGGGAAACAAAGTTGTCATGTTTATGTGGTTGTCAGAAACTAATCCCTTCTTGTTCATTCGAGAAGTTTCTAGTGACCTCTGAGTTAGCTGGCACACAAAGTAATTATTAATATACTCGATAGAGGCATACGGACCTCAGTCTTATACCAAAACTATAGTGTATATTATTCCAATGAGCAGAGCCTGTAAGAGAAATAGGAACTACACTACAGGACAATGGAGGGAAATATGGCATAAAAGAAAGAAAAGTAGCAACAAAGAAAGATAAACACTAAAAACCTGGCTTTTCATAAACTAAACTAAAATTTCAATACTTCTCTTCACCTGATTCTTCTTCAGAAACTTCTCTTAGCTCCAGGACACCTTTTTGGTAGCAGATGCACTCTATAAATAGCCTTAACATTAACATAAATACATAAAGAATATTAGAAAGAAAGTCAAGAACAGAGAAACATACATAGATACAATATGTGTAAAAGAAATGACAAGACAAAGAATGAAAAGCAAACTAAGGGAAATATAAAAAAAAAAGAACGGGAGGGGGACAGATAGAAAGAAAGAGACGCAGGAAGAGCTGCCGTCAGCATTTTATGGCGGGCGCTTTGTCTCGGCCCCGTCAGTTCCTGCTCTTGCTCGGACGATGCCCCAGACTGAGGTGTGCAGGTCCCGGGAGGATGAAAGGAAAGGCCGGAGGTGCCGAGCAGGAGGCCTTTGTCTCCGGTGCCCGCCTCAGATACCGGGCAGGCTTCCCGTCTCTGGGGGTGGAGGGGGCCGGGGGCCCCTCTGAGGACAAGAAGTAGGACCTGCCGGATCCGGCGAGGGAGGTGGAGGGGTGAGGTTCCGTGACGGTTCCGTGACGACTTGAACCCGTGTTTTCAAGTTTGCCGGAAATACATAAAATTAGTATCAGCGTACCGCAAATGATCCATTTAGCATATCCTGGTGTTTTCGCTACGTTACGAGCAAGAGCACTCCTGTTATGAACACATTTCTGATCTACCCATGGCATACATCTTAGATCATGGCCGCCATTTTGTGTTTCCTTGCCCTCACATATGCAATAGCCTCTGATCACTTCATTCACTCCACTTTGATTAAGGACACGTAGTCTTAACCGGAGATTCACCTCTTACATGACACGTACACCTTAAACCAGATCACACTGAAGCTGCATGACTCGACAAAGGCTGCCTCCTCTGCCCGAGGCCAGCCCACCTGAACTGGTTCTCGTGTCCATTGTCCCGATCATGATTAGGCGGCCGAAGCCGGTAGCCTTGCCCATTTACAACCCACAAACATCTCTTATCCCGCTTTCCTATCTTTTGCACCTGGCTCTGCTCCTTTCCTTCTGGGCCTTTATTAGGGGGAGGTAACGAACTTTACGATGAGGCGGTCCGGCTCTTGAATGCAATATTGACAAGGGATTGTGATGGACTAGTGGGAACCCCTCTTCGTGATGTTTGGTATCAGATATTATCGACAGTTCCTGTGTAACGCCAAATATTTATTGTTTAGAGACACAAAGGTTTGGGAGTGTACCGACATGTGAAATATTTGCCTAGAGCATAAATTTTGGTATATAAGGAGCAACCCTCAATGTACAAATCGAACAGGCTCCTGGGTACTGACCGTGTGTAGTATCTATGACTTCTGTGTCCCTGCAGTAATAAACCTTTGGTCTTTGACGCCACCATCGAGAAGCCCGTGTTTCTGTTCATTTGCGCACCAAGGCAGGTGGAACTCCGGGGTCTTTGGGTGTTGTACCCTGACACCTCTGGACGGAACCAAAAAGTCCAGAACTCCAATTGGCGCCCAACGTGGGGCGACGTCATTCGGTACCGGTCCAAAAGCCCGAAGAGTTCGAGAAGCTTCGTGTGAAGATTCCTGAGGGAGGCGCCCCACTTCATCGATCCCGGCATATCGCAAAAGTGGCCCTGAAGTTCTCTTCCACGAGGGTTCCCGTTCAGGACGGCTGCAGTGGGCCGTTGCCTTGACCGTCGCCCTGTCTTGGACCCGAAGTGGTGCAGTCTTAGTACAGCGAAACGTGACGGGTTTCTCCTTGGTGACGTCTTCAGTGCCTCAGTTAAGTATTTAGTGATAGCTAGCTGGTTACTTTGTGAGGATTGTTAAATCCTTGATCGGTTCTTGGTTTGGTTTAGTTTTGTAAGATTATCACTAGTTGTTCTGGTTACGATAATCTATTTGGTTCAGTTTGGGTATCGATACATTAGTTTGGTTTTGGTAGGCCTAAGTTCTTGGTTCAAGTGCACATATCTGTTTTCGTGTTTTGTTTGTTTTATGTTCCAGACTGAAAATGGTAAGTCGGAAAATGTTGTCTTGTTTTAGTTGCAACAGTGACTCACAATTAGAGGATTCTTGTCTGGTTCCTCCGATTGGGACTCCCCTTTATGATTTATACTGTAAGTATGGTGTGGGTCCTATAACTTATAATGAAATATGGGTCCGTTATTGTAAGAAGGATGGTGTCCTTAGTTGGCCACTACATGGTAGTTTTGAACCTGAGATCCTTGATAATTTAGAAGCGAAATTGTTTAGGAAGAAAGCCCGGCCGGCAATGTTTGATTCTTTCCGTTATTGGCAAAAAGAATCCAAACAGAGAGAAATAAAAAGGTTGAAGAAAGAACAAAAAGAGCAAGAGGAGTTAACTCTAGAGCAAGCAACTAAACAACTGCAAAATAATGAGTGCGAAAAGGCTATAGATGTAGCAATTAGAGAGCATAACTTAGCGATTGACAAGTGCTATCCTGCCTTGCCATCGAAGATGGCTAAGATACTGGAGGATACCGAAAACGATCCTCTGCTATCTTATCTGTTACGTTCACCTCCACCGTACGCACAAGGTGCTGCGACTCAACTTGTACCGAATGTTCAATTGCCGGTTGCTGGACAACCTGGTGTTCTTGTTCCTCAGAATCAAGTTCCTATACCTCCTGTGGTGAATGTAAATGTTCCTACAGCTCCTCCTCTTCCCGCACTGCCCGCTCCTATACCTACCACTGTACCTACTGATCCTCAAACTATTTTTTCCGATACTCCTACTGTTTCGTCATCTATTCCTACCTCTACTGCATTCTCTATGTCTGCGAGTGTACTAACTCCACTTTCTGTTCGTCGAAGAATCACTGATTCCGTTACTAATATGCTGTCTCCTATATATAAAACCTTGATTAAGACTCCTACTCCTGACTCTGTTCAGAGACGGAGTCAGCTTCCAAGTACTGAAGAACGGGGAGTTTTAGACTCCACGGCTCTCAGATGGATTTCGAAGGGTAGAAGATATAGTACGAGAGATGTGTTAGAGACATTTATGCAATGGGGAGAGCCAACGCAACGGTACGTCTTTGACGAGATGTGCTCGTTGTTGCGTGAGGAAATAGAAGAAGACGATGTTGAATCAGACTTGGAGGATTTAATTAAAGTGCAGAAAGAGTTTGCTGCAGGAATGATAGTGGGTGATAATATAAAAGAAGCGATGGAACTTATTTTAAGTTTTAGGAATGATCCATCTCTTCGTTCACCGAGAGATTTAGAGAAAGGTAAAATGAAGCTAAGTCGCCAATATCCTATGAGGGAGGTTCCTCCAATTTGGCGCGAAGCTGTGCAAGCTGATGCGGTTGCTGGTATTGTGGCCACTCCAGCACAGTTCCAACGAGTGTGGATACACATTCCATGGAAGCGAGCAGAAGTACTAGCAGTGAAACAGGCCTTACCAGATCCACGTAAGAATCCAGCCGGATATTACAAGGAATTGACACAGACAGTTGAGGCTTGTATAATGAACTTAGCCGACATTGATATGTTGTTTGGTAATGTAGTTCCACAACCAGTATGGGCTAAAATTCGTAGAGAGGATCATCAAGCAGCCTTAGGTGGTGATTGGGCAGCTATCACTGCAGCGGATGGTCAGCAAACGGGTGGTGCAAAACCCGAACCCCTAATTGCTAATCTTCCAGGTAGAATAATTGATTTAATGAAGACTTTGATGCCTGCATTGCGTGTTAATTGGGATAAATTATCCGCATGCAAGCAGAAGAAAGACGAAAGTGTCTCCGACTTCTTCACGAGGTTCGAGGAGACTTTTGTAGACCATAGTGGTCAGGATATGAGCACTGAAGGAGGACAGAGATTGTTTGTCGATAAATTTGTGCATAATTTGTTACCTGAATTATGCAATAAATTAAAGGATTCAGAAAGTGCGTGGGCTGTATCTACGACAGCGCAAATACTTGCGACTGCGCAGTACTACGAAAATAGGGATAAAGAGGAAAAGGAAAAATCAGAGAAGAAAACGAAAGATTTAAAAACTAAAGTTCTTTTGCAGCAGGCGTATCCGCCTCGCGCAAACCAGACTAATACGCAGCAGAACTCATACCAAAGGACAGATTATAGTACATCAAGACCTCAATATCAATGGAATCAGTGTGCGTACTGTAAGAAAGAGGGTCACTATAAAAATGATTGTCCGATCTTGGCGCAAAATAATGCGGCAGCAGCTCAGAGAGGTCGTGGTGGTTATGCACAAAATTCTAGAGGACGAGGACGAGGTGCTATGCCTCCGCAAACGAATGATCGTCCTTCTAATCACTTTGATCAACGAAATGTACAGTCAGCTCAACAGAATAGATCTCAGCAATATCTTGTTGAGGATTATTGTGAAGTTGAAGAGGGATTTCAACAAAATGGGTACTAGGACAGCCATGGACAGAGAGAGGGAGTAGTATCAGTTCCAGTGGATCAGAGTGGGCCTTATGTCGCAGTAGCAACATCAGGTGTAGTCGAACCGTTTCTGTTGGATACTGGTGCCGCGAAAAGTTCTATAATTCATGCGAAACTCCCTGGCGCACCTTTGTCTGGCTCAACAAATGTTTCCGTAGGTTTTTCAGGCGCCCCTGTGTACAACCCGATATCTGGTCCTTTGTCTATTTCTGTTGGACCGTGCCAATTGAAAGCACCCTTGATTTTGACGACAGGTTGTAATGAAAATCTGCTTGGTTTAGATTTGTTAAAGCGACTATATGCGACATTGTACTGTTCTCCGGAAGGAGTACAGCTTACACTGGGAAAAAACATCACCTCTCCGATGTACTTGTCAATGGACGCACTCCCGCCAGAGCTACGTTCACTCCCAGATTCTCTTTGGGCGACTGGTCCCAATGATGTAGGCCTTTTGGAAATTCCACCATATGTAGTAACTTTGAAAACAAATGTAAAATTTCCAAGAATTCCCCAATATAAAATATCGAGTGAAGGAGAACGTGCACTTTTACTGATTGTGCAAGATTTGATTAAGAAAGGTGTGGTTGAAGAAACGCGAGGAAATATTTGTAATAGTCCTGTATTGCCGATCTTGAAACGAACTGATCCTACAAAGCCTCCAGTTTATAGGTTTGTCATAGACCTTAGAGAAGTTAATAAGATTGTAATTCCGCAGTTTCCTGTAGTGCCAGACATTACTGCCTTGTTAACATTGATTCCCGCTACAGCCAATTGGTTCTCAGTCATCGACTTGAAGAATGCCTTTTTCAGCATTCCAATAGCCGAGGAAAGCAGAGATATTTTTGGCTTCTGTCTAGGAGGTCGCAGTTTCAGATTTAAACGCGCTCCACAAGGCTATTGTGAAAGTCCATCCATTTACAGTCAAGCTTTAAAAAGTCAGTTGGATTCTTTTGTCCTTCCTCCAGGTTCTGCCCTAGTACAGTACGTAGACGATCTTTTGGTGGCTGCCGATGACAAGGAAACTTGCAAAGCGGCTACAATTTCACTATTGCATCATTTGTCTAATTTGAATCATAAGGTGTCACCTTCCAAAATGCAATATTGTTGCCAAGAAGTAACCTACCTAGGTCACCTCTTATCAAAGGAGGGAAGGAAGTTGACCCCAGAAAGAGTAAAAGCAATTACGCAAATGAGTGTTCCACGCACACAGAGGGAAGTACGTGCCTTCCTAGGTATTACCTCTTACTGTAGGCAGTGGATCCCAAATTTTTCACTTTTAGCAAAACCGTTGGTAGCTTTGACTGGGAAAAATGTTCCGAGTCCGGTGCCATGGTCTGATGAATGTCGAGAGAGTTTTACTGAATTACGAAAAGCATTGTGTTCAGCTCCTGTATTGGGCACACCTGATTACAGTAAGCCATTCACGCTCTACGTTCACGAAAGAGAAGGTTGCGCGTTGAGTGTCCTGACACAGAAGTTTGGTGATAAACAACGCCCTTGTGCGTATTTCTCATCAACATTAGATCCGGTAGCTAGAGCATTGCCTAGTTGTTTGAGGGCTACAGCGGCAGCTGCGGCTTCCATTCGACAATCTGCTGGTTTGGTGATGAACAATATGCTAGTGGTCATGGTTCCTCATGCAGTGGATACACTCATGAACCGAACGAAGACACAACACCTTACTAGTGCGAGATTATCTGGTTACGAGCTGACGTTATTAGCGAGTCATATTCAGATCAAAAGATGCAATGTATTGAATCCAGCAACACTGTTGCCGACTGATCTAGAGTCGAGTGATTCCGAGCCACATGACTGTTATTTTAAAACGGAAGAAGAGACAAAAGGACGAATTGACCTTAAAGATACTCCCCTATCCGATCCGGATGGTACGCTGTATGTGGACGGGTCATGTTTCAAATTGGAGAATGGTGATGTGACTGCTGCTTACGCGGTGACGACTTTGAAGACGATTGTGGAAACTGCAAGAGTGAGTCAGAATTCTGCCCAAGCTGCAGAATTAATAGCTCTTACGAGAGCGTGTGTTTTAGCTGAGGGAAAGAGAGTGAATGTGTTTACAGATAGTCAGTACGCATTTGGCGTAGCCCATAGTTTTGGCCGGTTGTGGAGAGAAAGAGGTTTCATTACGTCCCATGGGACTAAGATTCAACATGGTCAGCTAGTTAACGACTTGTTAGAATCTTTAACCTTGCCGACTGAAGTTGCGATTGTGAAGTGCAGTGCTCATAAAGCAATCACGGATGATGTTGGTCGGGGAAATGCCTTTGCTGATGAAACAGCTAAACAGACAGCTAGAGACATGATGAGTAGAATGTATGTTGCTACGTCTGCAAGATGGATTGCTGAGTCTGGGATGTGTGAAGACACTATGGAAAGTGTGAAAGAAATTCAGAGAGAAGCGACTGAGGAAGAGAAACGTGTATGGAGAGAAAGTACGGGCAAGTTGGACTCGAATGGATGTTGGATTGATTTGACAGAACAGCAGCGTTGGATGTTGCCTGATGCATATGTGCTTGCAGTAGTAACGATGGCGCATGGAGTGGCGCATATAAGTTCTAAAGGGATATGTAAGATGTTAGCTCCGGTTTGGAAGAATGAGGGAATCAGTAAGTGTGCAGAGAGAGTGGTGAAAAACTGTATGGTGTGCTTGATGCATAATCCTGGCAAGGGAACTCCAACTCCAGCTGGTCATTTCGCTCCTCCTTCCTGTCCATTTGAAGTGATTCAGTTAGACTTCATTCACATGGAACGCTGCAACAATTTAAAATACGTCTTAGTGGTGGTTTGTGCTTTTTCCAGGTGGATAGAAGCATACCCATTAAAGGACAACACTGCTCTATCCACTGCCAAAATTCTTCTCAAAGAATATTTCCCTAGATTTGGAATGCCACGGATTGTATGGTCAGATAACGGAAGTGAGTTTATAGGGAAAGTTATGCAGAGTGTGTGTGCTGGTCTAGGATTGAAACAAAAATTTCATAGTGCGAACCATCCCCAGTCAGCTGGTCTAGTGGAGGGTTACAATGGCACCCTCAAGCTTAAAATAGCCAAAATACAAGCATCCACAGGTTTGGCTTGGCCAGACGCACTTCCTTTGGCCTTGTTATCAACGAGAGCAACAGTGCATTCTAGAATAGGGCTTTCTCCATATGAGATTGTATTTGGCCGCCCGGCAAATATCTGGGGTGTGCCGAGGCCTAAACACTTTTGCTCCATTGAATATCCTATGTTGATAGACTACCTTTACGACTTGACTGCTAAATTAAGTCTTATTCATCAACAGGTTTTTGATGCTTTGCCAAAGCCTCCGGAGAGTCCAGGGCATCAACTGAAACCGGGTGACTTCATAGTGGTCCGGAACTTCGCGAGGACAAAGAATCTTCAGCCTCGCTACATCGGCCCCTTCCAGATCCTGCTAGCAACGAGGACAGCTGTACGTGTTGCTGGCCGGAAGAACTGGATCCACGCTTCCCACGTAAAGCGTGTTCCACTACCGCTGCCTTACGACGACTGGGTGAAGAAGGGAATTGGTGCCTCCGAATCTGAATTAACTCCAAAATTTGTCCCTTTCAGCGATGCCAATTTGATTTCTGACACTTTGAAACTTGACTCTCCTCCTGAAAAGACTACTTTGAACATTGAACATTTGTCTCCAGCATCAAAAGAAACTTTGCCATCTGCGAGCGTAAACTCTGCAACAGCTGCTAGTGATACACTATTTTCCGATCCAACAGTACCAGCAAAGAAAAGATACAATCTTAGAAGCTATAAAACGAACTAATAAAGCAGGCAACTGCATATTGTGCTTTGGATACACATATACATTGAACTTTTTGCTTTTCAGCCAGGAAGTTTGCTATTGTTTATTGTTTTTTAAATTGCCTTGCCGTCTGGGTAGCCGTAGGGTCGTGGCTGTGTGCCTAGTTTGAATTTGCAGGGGTCTGACACAAGGTCGATCTTTCTGTTAGTTTTGGGAACTCCCAGGGCTGACAGAGGCATTTTCATCTACGTACACATCATCAGTGGTCGCGAGCGGATTGTAGAAGATGGAACTTCCTGCGCTGCAACGAAAGAATGTGATTTACGTTCGCAGAAACAGACTAAATAGAATTCTTCACAGCAAATGTTTCTTGATACAGTGTGCCATTACATTTTTGATTGTTTTAGCAACATTGGTGGGTGGAATTGTCTTTAGCATAAACTTGATTTTTGTGCCAGTTTCTACAGTGCCTCCCCTTGATCCAGCCATTTCTACTGTTTCTTCTATACACTCTTTTCACTCATTTCCAGAACATGAGCAAGCTCGACGCTCAGAATTCATTAACAACACTTTTGTACAGCTCTTACACCAACACCAACTGGTAGTTAACACTACAGACTGCTGGGTGTGTGGCTTAATACCTCACACCATGGATAAAGGTATTCCCTATCTGGTTTTACCTTTTAGCTACAATGGATCATTTCAGGCCCTTCAAACCATTTTTGCTTATGCCCTTGAAACCTATCCTCCACGTCCACCACGCTCCACTAAATATAACTCTGCCAACAAAGCTTTAGTCCAGGGAATTATTGACATGATCAAGGACGTCAATAATACTCCATCATACCCTAGAGACGAATTACGAGTATATTTAAGTTGGAATACTTCAGAGTATCGCCTTAGTTTAGGAGAAAGCAAGCGTAAAAGCTCAACTCCAATCTGGGTCGTACCTCACCGAGGTCAGGTCTGTTTGCAAGGTAACGGGAGAAATCCGAGAGCTCAGCTAGGGAGGAGTGAGTGCGTAGAGACTTATGTGTTTCCGGCTAACTCTTCCCCTGCCTTCCTCACTGCTAGGGGTACCTACTTCATTTGTCGAGACAGAGCTTATACATGGTTGCCTGCCGACTTCTCAGGATCATGTTATATCGCTCGATTGTTGCCTCCAACATACACTGCTTCGCCGGATTATTACAGAACAAGAGTAGCTAGAGGTGTTTTCAGCAAGGAAGATACCGCTGGTCAGGAAGCTGGAGACTTCTTCAAAGGCTTCCTTCCGTTCTGGGGGCCTATGGCCAATAGTAGAAACATACGTCAGCTAACACGGGTAGTTGAATCTACTATTACCGAAACTACTGGTGCCCTTAGCAATCTGACAGCTGAGCTTCAGGCGGATAGACTCATGACATTGCAGAACCGTATGGTTCTAGATGTTATCCTTGCAGACCGAGGTGGGGTATGCAGAATGATCCAATCGAGCTGCTGTGTCTACATTCCTAATAATGCTCCAACAGTTTACGAGGCGATCTCTAAGTTGCACAAAATTTCCGATTCCATACATGTAGATGAAGGAAACTGGTCCTTTATGGAGTGGGTTTGGACTCTGATCTCAGCGTGGGGATGGAAAGTTCTAATGGTCATTGGTATCATCTTAGTATTCCTATTCTCATGTTGTCTGATTATCCAGTGTGGTCCTGCTCTGTGTAGTCTTTGTGCTGCAACCTGTTTTAGGAAACCACCTGCGTTTGGAGAAAAGACTCGAGAAAGGATGATGATACAACAGCATGTCACTGACCTGATGAGCATAGAACTAGATTCTGACATAGACTGAGTAATTGCCTATGTAAGGGCAAAAGGAGGGTCTGAGGTTCCGTGACGGTTCCGTGACGACTTGAACCCGTGTTTTCAAGTTTGCCGGAAATACATAAAATTAGTATCAGCGTACCGCAAATGATCCATTTAGCATATCCTGGTGTTTTCGCTACGTTACGAGCAAGAGCACTCCTGTTATGAACACATTTCTGATCTACCCATGGCATACATCTTAGATCATGGCCGCCATTTTGTGTTTCCTTGCCCTCACATATGCAATAGCCTCTGATCACTTCATTCACTCCACTTTGATTAAGGACACGTAGTCTTAACCGGAGATTCACCTCTTACATGACACGTACACCTTAAACCAGATCACACTGAAGCTGCATGACTCGACAAAGGCTGCCTCCTCTGCCCGAGGCCAGCCCACCTGAACTGGTTCTCGTGTCCATTGTCCCGATCATGATTAGGCGGCCGAAGCCGGTAGCCTTGCCCATTTACAACCCACAAACATCTCTTATCCCGCTTTCCTATCTTTTGCACCTGGCTCTGCTCCTTTCCTTCTGGGCCTTTATTAGGGGGAGGTAACGAACTTTACGATGAGGCGGTCCGGCTCTTGAATGCAATATTGACAAGGGATTGTGATGGACTAGTGGGAACCCCTCTTCGTGATGTTTGGTATCAGATATTATCGACAGTTCCTGTGTAACGCCAAATATTTATTGTTTAGAGACACAAAGGTTTGGGAGTGTACCGACATGTGAAATATTTGCCTAGAGCATAAATTTTGGTATATAAGGAGCAACCCTCAATGTACAAATCGAACAGGCTCCTGGGTACTGACCGTGTGTAGTATCTATGACTTCTGTGTCCCTGCAGTAATAAACCTTTGGTCTTTGACGCCACCATCGAGAAGCCCGTGTTTCTGTTCATTTGCGCACCAAGGCAGGTGGAACTCCGGGGTCTTTGGGTGTTGTACCCTGACACCTCTGGACGGAACCAAAAAGTCCAGAACTCCAGGGGGGGGGCATGGACAATGCAAGCGGATCCGGAGAAGCACCACCACAGTCCAGACGGTGGCCTGTGTCACAGGTGAACACATTCATCTGAATGCGCGTAGTTAGTTAACTATTAAGATGAACCCTTCAAAAGGCGAGATTTAGCATTTGATCACCCGGCAAAAACCAATCGAATTTGAACAACCCCCAAACAGTGATTTCAGAAGGATTGCAGCTCCCAAAACGCGGACAAAACCAATTTTAAATCGCTTCATCTGCTCCAACGTCAATGCAGTTGACAACAGCACACTGAAGACATGCATGTAAAACGATGACTGTCGAGTTTTCACCTGTGTCCATTTAAGCTGACGGTGACCCTTGACCTGATGCAGGACCCGATTCAGAGTGTGCATTAAATGGTTATAGAGGGCAGGAGAGTGGAAAATTCCCAGGACCTCCTCCGGTCACCAGCCAAGAGGACAGCTCACGAGCTCCTGGTTTGTAGGCTGTGGTTGGCTAGAGGGGATAACAGCTGTGTGACACCCTCATAACATATTTGAAGATCTCTTGTTGCAGCTGGCTTGGAAATGGCTGATCAAACGGACTACTTTTGTCCTGTTTGGGATTTCTAATTTTTATGTTGAGAATTGCATCATTTTGGCAACAAGACTGTAGCCGACACATGTTTCACTCTGTATAGATGAGATGTTTGCCAGTGGATCTTATGTTTGCATGTAGGAAGGTCCATAGTTTGGCTGCTTGAACAGAGAAAGATATTCCACCCCGGTGTTCTGTTTTCTTGTTTCGGGAGGGGGGGGGGGGGCTTTTTATTCTACTGAGCGCAGCATCGTAAATCTATTTTACTCTGGTATGAATTACACTGTATATGAAACTGTGTCTGTGCTTCTATATGGGACATACGTAATTTTTAAGAGGACAAATAATCTTTGCATGGCATCTGCTAAATGCAGAACAAAACAACTTCATTTTTATGGCACCAAATTCCCAATGTGTGTTAAAATGTGTCCCTCCGCTGCTGCATTTCAGGGGGCCGGTGTATGTATGTCTCCCACTGTTGGTGCTGATGCAAGACAGGGAGATCCCTTGGTCTGTTACTTGTGACGTGGGCAGGGAGACCAAAGCAGTGCTTAATTTGAGGCTGTAGTTTTCGGTGCGCGGCACCAGCACTTAATTGTCAACACCGGCGCTTGTTACAGTCTGCCACAAGGTGGCTCTATCTGGCTAATTTAGAGATGACCACAAGAACAGTTAATTATTAATTCACTATACATAAAAAATGACTGCTATCTGCCGCCCAAGCCATTCCTATAGGTTTGGGGGCCTGGAATAGTCTGAATTGTCTCACTTGTGGAGTGTGGTGGGTGTGTTACTGTCATCGGCAGCGCTGCGGGGGGCAATGGACGGTGAAAGCTGCGGTGACCTCCTGACGAGAGCCCTGCCACTTATTTTTTATTTTATTTTTTCACAAATTAAGCCCTGTCAAAAGCAGTGTTCTCCACCTCCGCCTGCATCACTTTGCTTTCGAGGGTGTTTAATTTTCATCACAATATCAGACTTCCCACAGAGCTGACCTCTGAGAGCCTCCCCCTCCGTCCCCCGTTAGACCCCTTGGCACACCCCTGCCATGGCCTCGGAGCTGTCTTTGCAAGTGACTGACCCCTGCCCCCTCCTCCCGCCCCTCCCCCAGGACATGTGATGCCCATGGCGCTGCCAACTGTACAGCGCTGTCGCCACATCTCTGGACACAGTCAAGGCCACGGCCACAAACACGGCCTGTTTGATGGACCTGGCAGGAGCCCCGTCCCTGCCCCCCTCCCTCCCACATGGCCCCCTCCCTGCCAACCCGCCCCTCCCAACCCCACAGTCCTCCTCCAGCCCCCGCCCCTCCGCGTTCCCATGCACAGACTGCTTGCCTTGCACATCACAGCCCAGGCAGGTTCAGGGCAGGGGCTGAGGGCAGTCCACAGAGCCCCGTGCCCCCTCTGCGCCATGCTGAGGAGGGATTCCTATGCCCCGCCCCTGACCTGGGGTGGGGGCAGGCAGGGGCTCTCCCCACATGCTCATCCCCTGCCCCCTGAGGTCTGTCTTCTCAACAGCTCTGTGCCTCATAGGAACTGCCCCCTGTTTAGGACGACTTCTCTCGCCCGCAAACCCATAGGTTTACCCGGGTCTGAGGAGGGCCCCTCGCGCTCTCTGTCCCACACGAACTACCCCGGCTGAGGAGTGCACTTTTACCCTCTGCCAAACAGGAACTGCCCCCTGCTGAGGAGGGCCCCTCTCACCCTCTGTCACACATGAACTGCCCCTGCAGAGGAGTGCCCCTCTCACCCTCTGTCAAACAGGAACTGCCCCTACAGAGGAGTGCCCCTCTCACCCTCTGTCAAACAGGAACTGCCCCTACAGAGGAGTGCCCCTCTCACCCTCTGTCAAACAGGAACTGCCCTGCAGAGGAGTGCCCCTCTCACCCTCTGTCAAACAGGAACTGCCCTGCAGAGGAGTGCCCCTCTCACCCTCTGTCAAACAGGAACTGACCCCTACTGGGGAGTGTCCCCCTCACTCTCTGTCACACAGGAACTGACCCCTACTGGGGAGTGTCCCCCTCACTCTCTGTCACACAGGAACTGTCCCTGCAGAGGAGTGCCCCTCCCACCCTCTGTCCCACAGGAACTGTCCCTGCAGAGGAGTGCCCCTCCCACCCTCTGTCAAACAGGAACTGCCCCTGCAGAGGAGTGCCCCTCCCACCCTCTGTCACACAAGAACTGCCCCTGCAGAGGAGTGTCCCTCTCACCCTCTGTCACACAGGAACTGTCCCTGCAGAGGAGTGCCCCTCCCACCCTCTGTCAAACAGGAACTGCCCCTGCAGAGGAGTGCCCCTCCCACCCTCTGTCACACAAGAACTGCCCCTGCAGAGGAGTGTCCCTCTCACCCTCTGTCACACAGGAACTGTCCCTGCAGAGGAGTGCCCCTCCCACCCTCTGTCAAACAGGAACTGCCCCCTGCAGAGGAGTGCCCCTCTCACCCTCTGTCCCACAGGAACTGTCCCTGCAGAGGAGTGCCCCTCTCACCCTCTGTCAAACAGGAACTGACCCCTACTGGGGAGTGTCCCCCTCACCCTCTGTCAAACAGGAACTGCCCCCTGCAGAGGAGTGCCCCTCTCACCCTCTGTCCCACAGGAACTGCCCCCTGCAGAGGAGTGCCCCTCTCACCCTCTGTCAAACAGGAACTGCCCCTGCAGAGGAGTGTCCCTCTCACCCTCTGTCACACAGGAACTGCCCCCTACTGGGGAGTGTCCCTCCCACCCTCTGTCCCACAGGAACTGTCCCTGCAGAGGAGTGCCCCTCCCACCCTCTGTCCCACAGGAACTGTCCCTGCAGAGGAGTGGCACTCCCACCCTCTGTCAAACAGGAACTGTCCCTGCAGAGGAGTGCCCCTCTCACCCTCTGTCACACAGGAACTGCCCCTGCAGAGGAGTGTCCCTTTCACCCTCTGTCCCACAGGAACTGCCCCCTACTGGGGAGTGTCCCCCACACTCTCTGTCACACAGGAACTGCCCCTGCAGAAGCGTGCCCCTCTCACCCTCTGCCACACAGGAACTGCCCCCTATGGAGGAGTGTCCCTCTCACCCTCTGTCACACAGGAACTGCCCCCTATGGAGGAGTGTCCCTCTCACCCTCTGTCACACAGGAACTGCCCCTGCAGAGGAGTGCCCCTCTCACCCTCTATCACACAGGAACTGCCCCTGCAGAGGACTGCCCCTCTCACCCTCTGTCACACAAGAACTGCCCCTGCAGAGGAGTGCCCCTCCCACCCTCTGTCACACAGGAACTGCCCCTGCAGAGGACTGCCCCTCTCACCCTCTGTCAAACAGGAACTGCCCCTGCAGAGGACTGCCCCTCTCACCCTCTGTCCCACAGGAACTGCCCCCTACTGGGGAGTGTCCCCCACACTCTCTGTCACACAGGAACTGCCCCTGTAGAAGCGTGCCCCTCTCACCCTCTGCCACACAGGAACTGCCCCCTATGGAGGAGTGTCCCCCTCACACTCAGTCTCAAAGGGACTGCCTCCTGCTAAGGAGTGTCCCTCTCACCCTCTGTCTCACACGAACTGCCCCCTGCTGAGGAGTATCACTTTCACCCTCTGTCATACAGGAACTGCCCCTGCAGAGGAGTGCCCCTCTCACCCTCTGTCCCACAGGAACTGCCCCCTACTGGGGAGTGTCCCCCTCACCCTCTGTCACACAGGAACTGCCCCTGCTGAGGAGTGCCCCTCTCACCCTCTGTCACACAGGAACTGCCCCTGCTGAGGAGTGCCCCTCTCACCCTCTGTCTCACAGGAACTGCCCCTGCTGAGGAGTGCCCCTCTCACCCTCTGTCACACAGGAACTGCCCCTGCTGAGGAGTGCCCCTCTCACCCTCTGTCTCACACGAACTGCCCCCTGCCGAGGAGTATCACTTTCACCCTCTGTCATACAGGAACTGCCCCTGCAGAGGAGTGCCCCTCTCACCCTCTGTCACACAGGAACTGCCCCTGCTGAGGAGTGCCCCTCTCACCCTCTGTCACACAGGAACTGCCACTTGCACAGGGATGTCCCTCTCGCCCTCTGTCTTACAAGAACTATCCCCTGCTGGAGTGTCCTTCTCATCCTCTGTTACACAGGAGCAGCCCCCCTGCACAGGGTTGTCACTCTCGCCTTTTGACCCGCAGGAGTTGTCCCCTGCTGAGGGTTGTCCCCCTCACACTCAGTCTCACAGGAACTTCATCCTGCTAATGAGTGCCCCGTTAACCCACTGTCACACATGAACTGCCCCTGCCGAGGAGTGCTCCATTGCACTCTCTGTCTCACAGGAAATGCCCCTGCTACGATTGTCCTCTCACCCTCTGTCACATAGGAACCACCCTTTGCTGGGGAGTGAACCTCTCACCCTCTGTCCCACAGGAATTGCCACTTGCAGAGGAGTGTCCCTCTCACCGTCTGTCACACAGGAACTGTCCCCCGCATAGGAGTGCCCGTCTGACCATCTGTCACATCGGAACTGCCCCCTGCAGAGGAGTGTCCCTCTCACCCCCTGTCTCACAGGAACTGCCCCCTGCTGAGGAGTGTCCCTCTCACCCTCTGTCCCACAGGAACTGCCCCTGCTGAAGAGTGTCCCTCTCACCCTCTGTCACACAGGAAGTGTCCCAGCTAAGGAGTGTCCCCCACTCTCTGTCCCACAGGAACGGCCCCCTGCAGAGGAGTGTCCCTCTCACCCTCTGTCTTAGAGGAACTGCCCCCTGCAGAGGAGTGTCCCCCAACCCTCTGTCTCACACGAACTGCCCCCTGCTGAGGAGTGTCCCTCTCACCCTCTGTCCCACAGGAACTGCCCTTGCTGAGGAGTGTCCCCCTCACCCTCTGTCACACATGAACTGTTCCCTACTCCCCTGCTGAGGAGTGTCCCTCTCACCCTCTGTCACATAGGAACCACCCGTTGCTGGGGAGTGAACCTCTCGTCCTCTGTCCCACAGGAATTGCCACTTGCCGAGGAGTGTCCCTCTCACCGTCTGTCACACAGGAACTGTCCCCCGCATAGGAGTGCCCGTCTCACCATCTGTCACATCGGAACTGCCCCCTGCAGAGGAGTGTGCCTCTCACCCCCTGTCTCACAGGAACTGCCCCCTGCTGAGGAGTGTCCCTTTCACCCTCTGTCCCACAGGAACTGCCCCTGCTGAAGAGTGTCCCTCTCACCCTCTGTCACACAGGAAGTGTCCCAGCTAAGGAGTGTCCCCCACTCTCTGTCCCACAGGAACGGCCCCCTGCAGAGGAGTGTCCCTCTCACCCTCTGTCTTAGAGGAACTGCCCCCTGCAGAGGAGTGTCCCCCAACCCTCTGTCTCACACGAACTGCCCCCTGCTGAGGAGTGTCCCTCTCACCCTCTGTCCCACAGGAACTGCCCTTGCTGAGGAGTGTCCCCCTCACCCTCTGTCACACATGAACTGTTCCCTGCCCCCCTGCTGAGGAGTGTCCCTCTCACCCTCTGTCATAGAGGAACTGCCCCCTGCAGAGGAGTGTCCCCCAACCATCTGTCTCACACGAACTGCACCCTGCTGAAGAGTGTCTCTCTCACCCCCTGTCTCACAGAAACTGACCCCTGCAGAGGAGTGTCCCCCTCACCCTTTGTCCTACAGGAAGTGCCCCTGCTGAAGAGTGTCCCTCTCACCCTCTGTCACACAGGAAGTGTCCCAGTTAAGGAGTGTCCCCCACCCTCTGTCTCACATGAACTGTCCCCTGCTGAAGAGTGTCCCTCTCACACCCTGTCTCACAGGAACTGCCCCCTGCAGAGGAGTGTCCCTCTCACCCTCTGTCCCACAGGAAATGCCCCTGCTGAAGAGTGTCCCTCTCACCCTCTGTCACACAGGAAGTGTCCCAGCTAAGGAGTGTCACCCACTCTCTGTCTCACAGGAACTGACCCCTACAGAGGAGTGTCTCTCTCACCCTCTGCCACTCATGAACTGTCCCCTGCTGAGGAGTGTCCCTCTCACCCTCTGTCATAGAGGAACCACCCCCTGCTGAGGTTTGCCCCTCTCATCCTCTGTCTCACAAGAACCCTGTTGAAGAGTATCACACAGAAACTGCCCCTGCTGAGGAGTGCCCCTCTGACCCTCTGTCACACAGCAAGTGTCCCAGCTGAGGAGTGCCCCTCTCACCCATTTTCCCACAGGAACTACCCCCTGCAGCGGAGTGTCCCTCTTGAGTAAGCATGGGCGGAAAATCTGTTCCGCTCGCGGATTTTGCGGATTTTCGGTAAATTCGCAATCCGCGAGATTTGCGAATTTCCCGCAAAATCCGCAAATTCGCACGCAGCGGATTTTTTTTTTCTTGGTGATACAATTTTGCGGCGCGCGGCGTTTACTTACCGTCATTCATCGTTTGCCGAGTTATTTTTCTTGATATTTTGCGAGTGCTGCGCCATTTTGGATCTTGCTGCGGGATCCCGCAGGAATTTGGCAAGCGCGATTACGCAATCGCGGCTTGCCAACTTGTACAGCGAGAGTTTGTCAACGCGAGTACGCCGTGATCACGTATCGCGGTACTTCGCAATTGCGAGCTTGGAGATGCGGCGAGCAGCAATAATCTCGCACTCGCAAAAATACAAAATTTGCAATTCTGCACAAGAAATCCACCAGCAAGCAGCATAAACCTTCTGGAAATGATGATTTTTATCTGAATAACTCCTCAGGTTGACATTTGCCTGCACTTTTTTTGCGAGGAGTCCATTTTGGGGAGGGGGGGGTGTGAGGAAGGAAGTGCCCCACAGTCTTCAACTTCCTGTTCCTGTCCAGCAGGCTCCTCCCAGTGCTTTGTCCATCTCCTGGTCACTTTTCATTTGGATCTGGAGCTGGAAGGATTACTTTTTGTGGATGCTGCTGGATATTTGGATTTGAGGCCTTTTTGACTTTCTTTGGATCACTTTTGGATTAGAAATTTCACAAGTAAGTTTGTTTGGGCCATTACAGTTGCTGCAACTACAATTTTGGAATTTTCGATTTTTGGGCTCTTTTGGGGCCTTTTGCCCAGGGGTACTCAGTGGTGGGTGGACTGAGTCTTTCTGTGGGGTGTCTTGAACTTAAACATCATGGAGGGCATGGATGGAATGGGATTGTGCTGATTTTTCAGTGATTTTCGTTTTTTTGGGCTGTACTTGTGGCCTTTTCACCAGGGGTAGTGAGTCTTGCATGGGCCTAGTCTTTCTGTGGGGTGTCTTGAACTTAAACATCATGGAGGACATGGATGGCATGGGATTGTGCTGATTTTTCTGTGTTTTTCGATTTTTGGGGGTGTTCATGGGGAGGGACCGGCCATGTGGCTGGGGGCCATTTTGAGTGCTGCTAAAGGCCCTGGCCATGTGCTGGGAGGCAAGTGGCCATTTTGAATGCAGGCAGTGTTGTTAGGCCTGCAACCATTTTGCCTAGTTTTCAACCTTTATGCCCAGGGGTAATGAGTCTTGCATGGGCCTAGTCTTTCTGTGGGGAGTCTTGAATTTAAACATCATGGAGGGCATGGATGGAATGGGATTGTGCTGATTTTTCAGTGATTTTCGTTTTTTTGGGCTGTACTTGTGGCCTTTTCACCAGGGGTAGTGAGTCTTGCATGGGCCTAGTCTTTCTGTGGGGTGTCTTGAACTTAAACATCATGGAGGGCATGGATGGAATGGGATTGTGCTGACTTTTTCTGTGTTTTTCGATTTTTGGGGGTGTTCATGAGGAGGGACAGGCCATGTGGCTGGGGGTCATTTTGAGTGCTGCTACAGGCCCTGGCCATGTGCTGGGAGGCAAGTGGCCATTTTGAACGCAGGCAGTGTTGTTAGGCCTGCAACCATTTTGCCTAGTTTTCAACCTTTATGCCCAGGGGTAGTGAGTCTTGCATGGGCCTAGTCTTTCTGTGGGGTGTCTTGAATTTAAACATCATGGAGGGCATGGATGGAATGGGATTGTGCTGATTTTTCAGTGATTTTCGTTTTTTTGGGCTGTACTTGTGGCCTTTTCACCAGGGGTAGTGAGTCTTGCATGGGCCTAGTCTTTCTGTGGGGTGTCTTGAATTTAAACATCATGGAGGGCATGGATGGAATGGGATTGTGCTGATTTTTCAGTGATTTTCGTTTTTTTGGGCTGTACTTGTGGCCTTTTCACCAGGGGTAGTGAGTCTTGCATGGGCCTAGTCTTTCTGTGGGGTGTCTTGAACTTAAACATCATGGAGGGCATGGATGGCATGGGATTGTGCTGATTTTTCTGTGTTTTTCGATTTTTGGGGGTGTTCATGGGGAGGGACAGGCCATGCGGCTGGGGGCCATTTTGAGTGCTGCTACAGGCCCTGGCCATGTGCTGGGAGGCAAGTGGCCATTTTGAATGCAGTCAGTGTTGTTAGGCCTGCAACCATTTTGCCTAGTTTTCAACCTTTATGCCCAGGGGTAGTGAGTCTTGCATGGGCCTAGTCTTTCTGTGGGGTGTCTTGAATTTAAACATCATGGAGGGCATGGATGGAATGGGATTGTGCTGATTTTACAGTGATTTTCGTTTTTTTGGGCTGTACTTGTGGCCTTTTCACCAGGGGTAGTGAGTCTTGCATGGGCCTAGTCTTTCTGTGGGGTGTCTTGAACTTAAACATCATGGAGGGCATGGATGGAATGGGATTGTGCTGATTTTTCTGTGTTTTTCGATTTTTGGGGGTGTTCACGAGGAGGGACAGGCCATGTGGCTGGGGGCCATTTTGAGTGCTGCTACAGGCCCTGGCCCTGTGCTGGGAGGCAAGTGGCCATTTTGAATGCAGGCAGTGTTGTAAGGCCTGCAACCATTTTGCCTAGTTTTCAACCTTTATGCCCAGGGGTAGTGAGTCTTGCATGGGCCTAGTCTTTCTGTGGGGTGTCTTGAATTTAAACATCATGGAGGGCATGGATGGAATGGGATTGTGCTGATTTTTCTGTGATTTTCGTTTTTTTGGGCTGTACGTGTGGCCTTTTCACCAGGGGTAGTGAGTCTTGCATGGGCCTAGTCTTTCTGTGGGGTGTCTTGAATTTAAACATCATGGAGGGCATGGATGGAATGTGATTGTGCTGATTTTTCAGTGATTTTCGTTTTTTTGGGCAGTACTTGTGGCCTTTTCACCAGGGGTAGTGAGTCTTGCATGGGCCTAGTCTTTCTGTGGGGTGTCTTGAACTTAAACATCATGGAGGGCATGGATGGCATGGGATTGTGCTGATTTTTCTGTGTTTTTCGATTTTTGGGGGTGTTCATGGGGAGGGACAGGCCATGTGGCTCGGGGCCATTTTGAGTGCTGCTACAGGCCCTGGCCATGTGCTGGGAGGCAAGTGGCCATTTTGAATGCAGGCAGTGTTGTTAGGCCTGCAACCATTTTGCCTAGTTTTCAACCTTTATGCCCAGGGGTAGTGAGTCTGGCATATGCCTAGTCTTTCTGTGGGGTGTCTTGAATTTAAACATCATGGAGGGCATGGATGGAATGGGATTGTGCTGATCTTTCAGTGATTTTCGTTTTTTTGGGCTGTACTTGTGGCCTTTTCACCAGGGGTAGTGAGTCTTGCATGGGCCTAGTCTTTCTGTGGGGTGTCTTGAATTTAAACATCATGGAGGGCATGGATGGAATGGGATTGTGCTGATTTTTCAGTGATTTTCGTTTTTTTGGCCTGTTGTTGTGGCCTTTTCACCAGGGGTAGTGACTAGTGAGTGTTGCATGGGCCTAGTCTTTCTGTGGGATGTCTTGAATGTAAGCATCATGGATGGCATGGGATTGTGCTGATTTTTCAGTGATTTTCGTTTTTTTGGCCTGTTGTTGTGGCCTTTTCACCAGGGGTAGTGACTAGTGAGTGTTGCATGGGCCTAGTCTTTCTGTGGGATGTCTTGAATGTAAGCATCATGGAGGGCATGGGATTGTGCTGATTTTTCTGTTTTTTTTCGATTTTTTGGGGGGTGTATAACAGAACTGATGTTCCTCTGTCTTCCATTGCTTTTAGGTGCACAAGACTCAAGAGAACCACCAGTGCCAGGAAGAAGTCCTGCAGCGGTGTGTGTGCAGCATAACGTCACGCGACGTCACGTCTGGCCTCAGACAACTCTGCAACTCGTGCAACTGCGGCCTGCTGTTCTGACCTGCTCTGAAGAAGATGGCCCCAAAAAAAGGTCTCCGTAGCTCCTCTAGCAAGAAAGTTGCTAGTAAGGAGCAGAAGAAGCAAGTTACCAAGGAGGCTGGTGTGCCGGCCGCCGCGTTTTTTGGGAGTAAAAAAAAAGTATGCCTGCAGCAGCAGCGGGATCTGCTGGGGACCAAGCTGGGAGCAGCACCCCCGCTCCATTGGGCTCAGTGCCTCCCCCACCACGCCAACTTAAGTCAAAGCCCTTGAGTGCTTCAGAGACAGTCAGTGTACTTCTTCAATCACCATCGACCAGTGATGTTGGCTCATCGCAAGAAAGTAGCAGCAATGTCCCTGAATCAAGACAGGTTGTTGTAACTCATCTGACAAGTGTTGAACAACCACAGCCGCAACAACAACAACATGTGCAAGTACAAGCCCAAGTACATGTGGAAGGAGAGACAGCGCAAGGAGATGCGCAAGCAGAGGTGCATGGAGGGTCACAAGTGCCCACAATAGTTGTTCCTCCCGAAGTAGGGGCACATCAGGAAATTGACAATCAAACCGAGGTATCATTTGAGGAAGCCACTCCTCCTGATGATCATTCATTGTCTTCCACATCCCTAGCAAGGAAAAGATCAAGGGGGGTGTCTACATCTTCTTCAAGCCCACCTCCTTCTGATGATCCCATTCTAGATGAAGATTGGGAACCATCATCACGGCAGTCTGAGAGTGAGGCACACCATGATCTGACAAAGATACCTAAGCGTTAAAGGAAGGTCGTCGAAAAACTCATAGCTATGGAGTGTGATGAGGCTCAACAAGAAGTGACGATACTGCTGCTGATGAAGCCTCTCACGACGACGAGCCAGTCATCATAAAGGTCACAGCAGCCACAGCGGGCATGCAGCAAAGAGACATTTTGACCCTATCCCGAGAAGCTGCTGAGCGTGATGATGATGTCGACGAGGAGGCAATGGAAACACAACAATCAATGGATTTGGAGTTAACTAGTACAGCAACACCTACCGCTTCCATATTTCTTCCTCGCAAGAAGGGACCTCCATCCACCTCGACCTCAATTAGTGGTGGTGAAAGTGCATAACGTACTGAAGTTCGGCAATCCACATCCTCCACTTCATCTGGCATTAGCAGCAGGACCACCACCACCAGTATCGCCGCCTCCTCCGGCCCCCAAAGACATTTCAAGTCTGCAGTTTGGGACTTCTTTAGTGTTTGCCCAAAAAAGGAAAACATAGCCATTTGTAGCATTTGTAAGCTTCGAGTTAGTCGTGGTAAGTTTGGTACCAACTATGGTACCGGAGGCCAGAGAGGTCATCTTGAGAGACAGCACGCTGTCCAATGGTTTGCGCACCTACAGGCGATCAAGGAAGCCCGAATTGCACGTAATGAAAACGTTGATGTTTCATCTGATGATGACGAGGAGGAAGAAGACGTGTCAAACACTTCACTTACATCCAGTACCCCTGTCAGCAGCACACCCCATGTGAGCCACACTAAGAGTGTGGGAGAGAGTGAGACACCAATGCGAAAAAGTTCATCAGCGAGCGTAACTGGGTCAAAGATATCATCATCCCGTAAATCCTTGGTCCAGGGCAACATTAAAAATATGTTGTTTACAGAAGCGCAATATGAACGCAACCACCCACTGACACGTCTGTATAACACTAAGCTGGCTAAAATGCTAGCTCTGGACCTTCTCCCTTTTTCTTTTGTAGAAGGGGTTGGTTTTCTAGAATTAGTGGCAGCGCTCTGCCCTAAATGGAAGGTTCCTAGCCAGTTCTATTTTGCCCGAGTTGCGGTTCCAGCACTACATGAAGATGTTCTGGAGGTGATTGGGGCAGCTTTGCAGAAGAGTGCTGTTCACACTATACATCTGACAACAGACATGTGGACCAGTGGCGCAGGCGCTGATTACATGTGCATCACTGCACACTGGGTCTCTTTTTCAGGGGTTAAAGCAGGTGTTGACCAGGACAAAGTTTTTAAAGCTGCTCGGAAACATGCAACACTAGCCATGTTTGGTTTGGAGAAACGTCACACAGCAGAAAACATTTTGGATGTGTTTAACACAAAGGTCCTTGACTGGCTGTCCCCAAAAAAACGCCAGGTTGGTTATGTTTCCACGGATAATGGCGTCAATATAGTTAAGGCCATGCAGCTGGGTGACTATTTCAGAGTGCCGTGTTTGGCGCACTGTATAAACCTGGTTGTCAAAAAATTCTTGAGTGATAAAGGCAGTGCAGCGTACAGGGTAGTGGACACCTGCCGAAAAATGTGCAATCATTTCAGCCATTCTTTTAAGGCCCGGAAGCATCTGAGGAGCCTGCTATATGAACGTCAAATGCCAGTGAAAGCACTCATCCAGGAGGTGGCAACACGTTGGAACTCAACCTTCTACATGCTTGAGCGTCTGTATGAGCAGTATACGGTACTCAATCACTATTTCTTAACACAGGGTACAGCTCAGAAGGAGGACCTGAGGATGGGTGCGGCGCAATGGGTCATAGTTAAAAGCCTGACACGCATGCTTCGTCCTTTTGAGTTCTTCACGCGTGCAGTCAGCAAGGAGGACTGTAATTTGGGAAAAGCTATCCCATTGTTGTACATGCTGGAGCACCAACTGAAGGAGGTGTGTTCTGTGTTTCAAAAAGATGAAGAAAACCAAGACCCTTTTGTTCTGGCGGAGAAATTATTAGAGCACCTACAAGGTGATGAACGTCTTAAAATGATCCACTCAAACCAGCATTACATTTGTGCTACTATTCTGGATCCACGCTACAAAAAGGCGCTGGCAGGCCAAGCATTCTTTCCTTTTGCTGATGAAGATGTTACAAAGTACAAACAGTGGCTAGCCTCCTCAGCCAAGAGGTTTGAAAGAGAACGGCAGCAAATTGAAGGAAAAGGCAGTACATCAGCATCAGCAGGCCATCCCCAGTCACAACAATCCTCTTCTGCACCTGTGGCTGCGGCACAAGTGACCTCTCAGCCGTTAAAGAGACCGGCAACCGGATCATCTGCACCACCAGACACAACAGTAACATTGGAGGCTGAAGAGGTTTGGCTAGCTCGGCTTGGGTTTGGTTCTCAAAAGGTCACAGCAACAGCTAAGCAAAGTGGAGGAACCTTGGAGGAGAACCTTGAGTCGATGGTGAAGGACTATCTGAATGACTCAACAGAGGTCTATGTTAATGCTGACCCATTGGCGTATTGGCATGGGAAAAAAGAATTGTGGCCACAGCTCTCCAACCTGGCTTTAAACTACTTGTCTTGCCCACTCGCAAGTGTGTCTTCTGAACGTGTTTTCAGTGCTGCTGGTGGCATTGTAACTTCCAAACGGAGCCTCCTCTCGCCCAAAAATGTGGAGAGGTTAACAATGATCAAGATGAATCAGCACCTCATACCACCAGATTACAGAGTACGAGAAAGCACGCCGGATGAAGACGAGGTGGACAGCAACATAGATGAGGGAATTTCTTCTCTGTCAGGTGACACTGAGCTCACCCTGCCTGAATTCGCAGAGTATGATGACGAAGCCTTATTCTTATTCGTGGACCGTGACACCGAGCCCTGAAAATGAGACAATGATGAATCAATAACTTTCTTTTTCGTCCTTATTCACTTTTATTCCTGTGTGTCTGTCTTTCTTTGTTGTGCACAGTTAATATAATTCAAACTTTAATCACCTAATCTCAAAAACAAGCCCATCAGCAGAACTGTCTTCACTTGTTTGCTTATTGATTTGAAGGTGCCGCAGTCTGCATTCCTCAAGTTCACAAGTTCAGAAGAACATGCTCCTCTATCCTCCTCCTCCAGACTCCTATTTCCATCAAAGCAGAGGGCTGGTTTACGCCCAATGAAGAAAGACTCAGCACTTGTGGGGGTGTTATTCTACCTCTTTGCGGGTGAGTTGGCGGCTCTGGGGCCATTGCTGGGAAGCTCTAATACCGGATAAAAGTTGTTTGGACCAAATCCGAGGCGGAATTTTTTTTGTGTTTTTGCTGACTTGCTTGCCTTTGAGGTGCTCTTAGGGGGGGTTCCGTCTGTTTGTGGGTGAGTTTCGGGGTCTGTGAGCACTGCTGGGACACTCTAATCTTGATTGCATTTGCTTTTCAGGAAATCCGTGGTGGTAAACCGGACTTAGGGCCTAGCTACACAGCGCGTTTGGACCGAAGGCCGAGAAATATTGTAGGTATGAGATTTTGCTTTTGGCCTGTTTGGGGGTGTTATGCTTTTTGGCGGGTGGGTTGGCGGGTCTTGGGGCATTCCTGGGAAGGTCTAATACCGGATAGAAGTGGTTGGGACAAAATCCACGCTGATTTTTTTTGGGCTATTTCTGACATTTTGCTTAATGTAGCGTTTTCGGGGGCCTGTTTGGGGGGCTTCCTGGTGTTTGTGGGTGGGTTTCGGGGTCTGTGAGCACTGCTGGGACACTCTAATCTTGATTGCATTTGCTTTTCAGGAAATCCGTGGTGGTAAACCGGACTTATGGCCTAGCTACACAATGCGTTTGGACCGAAGGCCGAGAAATATTGTAAGTATGAGAGTTTGCTTTTGGCCTGTTTGGGGGTGTTATGCTTTTTGGCGGGTGGGTTGTCGGGTCTTCGGGCATTCCTGGGAAGGTCTAATACCGGATAGAAGTGGTTGGGACAAAATCCACGCTGATTTCTTTTTGGCTATTTTTGACATTTTGCTCAATGTAGCATTTTCGGGGGCCTGTTTGGGGGGCTTCCTGGTGTTTGTGGGTGGGTTTCGGTGTCTGAGAGCACTGCTGGCTATGGATACTTTACTTTGCAAGAGGTTTGAAGCAAATCCATGGTGGCAGAGGGGAGTTAGGGCCTAGCTGCAGAGCGCGCGCGGAGTGATTTGGGAAATTTGGGAAAAAATGACTAAGTCCCCATTTTTAGGTCTCGCCTGTCGATGCGCATGCGCATCAAGCTTGCGAGTCTATGGTGGCTTATCCACTCTTTATCCATCTTGCAAGGAATCGTGGCGATTCCTTGCAGTGCCCGTGACTTTTAAGCTCAATGCGCATGCGCATTGAGCTTAAAAGCGCGTGCACATCAGTTCCCTCCCTCCCCTTATCTCTCTTCACTCCGTCTTGTTTTTTTACCCGCTCCGCCCCCTCCCCTGCCCGCCGTGTCGCATTTCTCCTCCCCCTCCCCTTCTCTCTCTTCCCTCCGCATTTCTCCTCCCCCCTCCCCTTATCTGCCTTCCCTCCGTCTGTTCCCTCTCCCCGCTCCGCCCCCTCCCCTGCCCGCAGTGTCGCATTTCTCCTCCCCCCTCCCCTTCTCTCTCTTCCCTCCTTTCCCCCACCCTACAGCCATTAACACGGTTTCGTCTTTTTATTAATATGTGGCGATTCTTAGACTTGTTCTTGTTTCATGTGAAGTGCTCTGTTGCCCATGTGGCTTTGTTTGCGGTAGACAGATACGCCTAAAAAATAAATAAATTAACGACTATTCCCGTTGTACGATTTGGACATCATTTACACGGGACAAGCTGTGCGAAATCCCGCTCGCTCCACTCTCGTGAGGCTGTCTGAAGAAGGATAATTAAGTGAAATTGGCCCATATGTCGGTGCCCAAACTTGTCCATTCATTATCTCGCATACCACGCCTGCTCTCTCTCTTGCCACAGACCCTCCACAGCCCCCCAGTCCTTCATTAGCAAAACATGCTCAACTGTGACTAATACGCTTTTAAAATATAATTAGCAACACGCATCCATCTCAAACTGGGATTCCTGGACATAATTGCTGCCCAAAGCTAGAGTGATTTGGCTAATTATCTATTTTACGTGTAACTGACTCGCAGCTTTCAAATTAATTGGAAAGGATCAATTACTTGTTAGCTTAGCTTTCTCACCCAATCTAATGAAACATTGGTGCGGACTCCTTCCAGGCACTACTGATTAAGACATGAGACGCTGCATCTGCTCTGTGTTGCTTCTGTTAAGCGGCGCACTGAAAAGTAGACTTGCACGAGGGAATGAATATTTAGGATACAAATGACATTAGCCCACACACCTGTTGCCAGGCACACATAGGAGCAGACCTATGTTTTTACATGAATTAGTGTGGGTATAATTTGGTACGACTTTGGCACATAAAACAAAAAACAAAATAGAATGACGTATTTTCCATTTTCACAAGCTGTACAAAAAAAGGCGCGCATACATGTAGCTATCAGTGAAGCGGGTGCAGTGGCACCGGGGCACAAAGATGGCAGGCTTTCCTGCGCTGTATGCAGTTATCTAATGGTCCGCGTGCTCCGACTTATTTTCTTTTGTGATTGCCTGCCTGTGTCCCGGCTCTGTTTTCTCTTCTTCCCGCAGTTGGGATGAGGGAGAGAGTGACGCTGGTGTGTGGTCAGCGAAGCAGCAGGTGTTTTGAGGCTGCCTCAGATGAGCTGCTGCTCGTCATGGTCTAAAATTGAAAATATGTTTCAGTTGGCCTGCTCCAATTGACTCTATATGATTTGCCGCAGAAATCTTCAATAAAGTTCGTTATAAAAAAAGCATGTTTTTCGTGGCACTGAGACTAATAGCGAGGTGACGCCCGGTCCACCACAACGCTGTTAATACCGTCATCATTGCGCACACAGCTTTATCTTTTTAATGCATCTCACACTGTATGGTCCTAATGCTTTAAATAATGATGACTTACGTTGGTGGCGCTAGGCAAGACGCTGCTGCTAAAAGCCGTTCTTTGGCACTTTAGCTTGAATGATTTTAGCGACTCGTAATGTAGCTAAACTGCACCTGTAAAACTTGCTAGCACCAGGACTGCAGATACAGTTCTGACTCCCATGAATGAACTGCAGCTCGAGCGCATCTTCTTATGGCCCCTCGACTAATACTGAGATTAGTTCATGGACCATGAAGCTAAGATCTTTCACAGTATGGGGCAGATCAGAAGACGAGGGTTTGGAAAGTTTCTGTCCCCATTGTGCACAAACTATTTTTTTTTTTAGTTTAAAGAGGATTTTATTGAAATCACAAAATGTATTACACATAGATTAAATTCAAAAGTGAGTAAGCAATACAATGCATGTAAATGTGTTGGGACCCTCAACTCCTCACCCTCACTCACCCTCAACACCTCACCCTCACTCACCCTCACTCACCCTCACCACCCTCAACCCCTCACCCTCACCCTCACTCACCCTCACCCTCACTCACCCTCACCCTCACTCACCCTCACTCACCCTCAACCCCTCACCCTCACTCACCCTCACCCTCACTCACCCTCACCCTCACCCTCACTCACCCTCAACCCCTCACCCTCACCCTCACTCACCCTCAACCCCTCACTCACCCTCACTCTCACTCATCCTCACTCACCCTCAACCCCTCACCCTCACTCACCCTCAACCCCTCACCCTAACTCACCCTCACCATCACTCAACCTCAACACCTCACTCACCCTCACCCTCACCCCCTCACCCTTAACCCTCACTCACCCTCACCCTCACTCAACCTCAACCCCTCACTCACCCTCACCCTCACTCACCCTAAACCCTTCACCCTCAACCCCTCACTCATCCTCACTCACCCTCAACACCTCACCCTCACTCACCCTCAACGCCTCACCCTAACTCACCCTCACCCTCACTCACCCTCAACCCCTCACTCACCCTCACCCTCACTCACCATCAACACCTCACCCTCAACCTCAACCCCTCACCCTCACTCACCCTCACCCTCACTCACCCTCACTCACCCTCACCCTCACTCACCCTCACTCTCACTCACCCTCAACCCCTCACCCTCACTCACCCTCACTCACCCTCAACCCCTCACCCTCACTCACCCTCACCCACCCTCACCCTCACCCTCACTCACCCTCAACCCCTCACCCTCACACAGTGCAATAGGTCTCAGACCATTTCAGTTAGAGCTTTTAGAAATGTTTATGGCTTTTTTTATTTGTAATTCTTTAGCATTGGCTACAGGAAACAAAAATGCTAAACATTTACAAAAAAAACCCATAAAAAATTCTAAAAGCACTAACTCTATTGGTGCGAGACCTATTGCATTTCCAATGCTTGTTGTACTTTTGCTCTTTGGCTGTTTGGGGGTCTTCTACTCGTTTTCTCCTGGGTTGACGGCTCTGGGGCCATTGCTGGGAAGCTCTAATACCGGATAAAAGTCGTTTGGACCAAATCCGAGAAGGAATTTTTTTTGTGTTTTTGCTGACTTGCTTGCCTTTGAGGTGCTTTTAGGGGGGGTTCCGTCTGTTTGTGGGTGAGTTTCGGGGTCTGTCAGCACTGCTGGGACACTCTAATCTTGATTGCATTTGCTTTTCAGGAAATCCGTGGTGGCAAACCGGACTTATGGCCTAGCTACGCAGCGCGTTTGGACCGAAGGCCGAGAAATATTGTAAGTAGGAGATGTTGCTTTTGGCCTGTTTGGGGGTGTTGTGCTTTTTGGCGGGTGGGTTGGGGGGTCTTGGGTAAGCATGGGCGAATTTTGCGAATCTCGCGTTCGCGAATTTTGCGGATTTGCGAACTCGCAATCCGCAAAATCCGCGAATTCTCGCGAATTTGCGGATTTTTTTTTTTTTTTTGTTCGCGCGGGTTTCTGCCAGTTCGCGAGGGTTTTGTACAATTTCGCAAAACGGGAACTTACCTGTCGGGTCGCAAGTTTCGCGAACTTGTTGTTTCTACGTGTCCTGCCTGTTTGGGACACTCTTCTTCATCACTGCCACTCTCTGTCACCACTGCCACTCTCTGACTACTCATGCCACCCTCTGGCCCACCCATGCCACCCTCTGTTTCATCACAGCACCCTCTGGTTGTCCAGTCAGTGTACATTATTGTGGCAAAGCAAGCACACCTTCCCTGCCTCAAGTGACCTGAATTAATTTGGGGCTGATTAATGTGTCACAGAATATTTTTTTAGCTGGCACCTGCTTCCTTAGTGCTTCCTGATTAGTGATCTTTTGCACTTGCTAAGTGCTTTCATTGTTGCAAAATTAGTTACAACACCTGCCCTGCCCCAACTGACAATAATGAATTAGGGGCTGATTAATGGATTTGAACTTCCAGCCTGGCTCCTGCTTGTCTCCCTTAGCTGTAATTCAGGACCTTTGTGGCATATGTGTAACTATTCTGAGGTTCAGAGCAGGGTCACATAATAGTTGCAACTGGCAACTGAACTCTGGAGGGGCCCCTCAGGAAGCACTACAGGAAATGGCTACTAATGATGAGCCTGAACTTTTGAACCTGGTAAGTAGTTTCAGTTTTGCTAAAATCGTATTTCTGCAATTTTGCGCTTATTCGCGGGGCGCGAAGTTGTACTGGGAAGCCGCGAACTCACGCGAACAGTGCGAGCAAGCCATAAAATCCGCTGCTCGCGGATTTGCGGATTTTGCGGGAGATTCGCGAATCTCGCGGATTGCGAATTTACCGAAAATCCGCAAAATCCGCGAGCGAAACGGATTTTCCGCCCATGCTTAGTCTTGGGCCATTCCTGGGAAGGTCTAATACCGGATAGAAGTGGTTGGGACAAAATCCACGCTGATTTTTTTGGGCTATTTCTGACATTTTGCTCAATGTAGCGTTTTCGGGGGCCTGTTTGGGGGGCTTCCTGGTGTTTGTGAGTGGGTTTCGGGGTCTGGGAGCACTGCTGGGACACTCTAATCTTGATTGCATTTGCTTTTCAGGAAATCCGTGGTGGTAAAACGGACTTAGGGCCTAGCTACACAGCGCGTTTGGACCGAAGGCCGAGAAATATTGTAGGTATGAGATTTTGCTTTTGGCCTGTTTGGGGGTGTTATGCTTTTTGGCGGGTGGGTTGGCGGGTCTTGGGGCATTCCTGGGAAGGTCTAATACCGGATAGAAGTGGTTGGGACAAAATCCACGCTGATTTTTTTGGGGTTATTTCTGACATTTTGCTTAATGTAGCGTTTTCGGGGGCCTGTTTGGGGGGCTTCCTGGTGTTTGTGGGTGGGTTTCGGGGTCTGTGAGCACTGCTGGGACACTCTAATCTTGATTGCACTTGCTTTTCAGGAAATCCGTGGTGGTAAACCGGACTTATGGCCTAGCTACACAGCGCGTTTGGACCGAAGGCCGAGAAATATTGTAAGTATGAGAGTTTGCTTTTGGCCTGTTTGGGGGTGTTATGCTTTTTGGCGGGTGGGTTGTCGGGTCTTGGGGCATTCCTGGGAAGGTCTAATACCGGATAGAAGTGGTTGGGACAAAATCCACGCTGATTTCTTTTTGGCTATTTTTGACATTTTGCTCAATGTAGCGTTTTCGGGGGCCTGTTTGGGGGGCTTCCTGGTGTTTGTGGGTGGGTTTCGGGGTCTGAGAGCACTGCTGGCTATGGATACTTTACTTTGCAAGAGGTTTGAAGCAAATCCATGGTGGCAGAGGGGAGTTAGGGCCTAGCTGCAGAGCGCGCGCGGAGTGATTTGGGAAATTTGGGAAAAAATGACTAAGTCCCCATTTTTGTACTTTTGCTCTTTGGCTGTTTGGGGGTCTTCTACTCGTTTTCTCCTGGGTTGATGGCTCTGGGGCCATTGCTGGGAAGCTCTAATACCGGATAAAAGTCGTTTGGACCAAATCCGAGAAGGAAATTTTTTTGTGTTTTTGCTGACTTGCTTGCCTTTGAGGTGCTTTTAGGGGGGGTTCCGTCTGTTTGTGGGTGAGTTTCGGGGTCTGTCAGCACTGCTGGGACACTCTAATCTTGATTGCATTTGCTTTTCAGGAAATCCGTGGTGGCAAACCGGACTTATGGCCTAGCTACGCAGCGCGTTTGGACCGAAGGCCGAGAAATATTGTAAGTAGGAGATGTTGCTTTTGGCCTGTTTGGGGGTGTTGTGCTTTTTGGCGGGTGGGTTGGCGGGTCTTGGGCCATTCCTGGGAAGGTCTAATACCGGATAGAAGTGGTTGGGACAAAATCCACGCTGATTTTTTTTTGGCTATTTCTGACATTTTGCTCAATGTAGCGTTTTCGGGGGCCTGTTTGGGGGGCTTCCTGGTGTTTGTGGGTGGGTTTCTGGGTCTGGGAGCACTGCTGGGACACTCTAATCTTGATTGCATTTGCTTTTCAGGAAATCCGTGGTGGTAAACCGGACTTATGGCCTAGCTACACAGCGCGTTTGGACCGAAGGCCGAGAAATATTGTAAGTATGAGATTTTGCTTTTGGCCTGTTTGGGGGTGTTATGCTTTTTGGCAGGTGGGTTGGCGGGTCTTGGGGCATTCCTGGGAAGGTCTAATACCGGATAGAAGTGGTTGGGACAAAATCCACGCTGATTTTTTTTTGCTATTTCTGACATTTTGCTCAATGTACCGTTTTCGGGGGCCTGTTTGGGGGGCTTCCTGGTGTTTGTGGGTGGGTTTCGGGGTCTGGGAGCACTGCTGGCTATGGATACTTTACTTTGCAAGAGGTTTGAAGCAAATCCATGGTGGCAGAGGGGAGTTAGGGCCTAGCTGCAGAGCGCGCGCGGAGTGATTTGGGAATTTTGCAAAAAAATGACTAAGTCCCCATTTTTGTACTTTTGCTCTTTGGCTGTTTGGGGGTCTTCTACTCGTTTTCTCCTGGGTTGACAGCTCTGGGGCCATTGCTGGGAAGCTCTAATACCGGATAAAAGTGGTTTGGACAAAATCCACGCTGATTTTTTGTTGTTGCTATTTCTGACGTTTTGCTCAATGTAGCGTTTTCGGGGGCCTGTTTGGGGGGCTTCCTGGTGTTTGTGGGTGGGTTTCGGGGTCTTCGAGCACTGCTGGGACACTCTAATCTTGATTGCATTTGCTTTTCAGGAAATCCGTGGTGGTAAACCGGACTTATGGCCTAGCTACACAGCGCGTTTGGACCGAAGGCCGAGAAATATTGTAAGTATGAGAGTTTGCTTTTGGCCTGTTTGAGGGTGTTATGCTTTTTGGCGGGTGGGTTGGCGGGTCTTGGGGCATTCCTGGGAAGGTCTAATACCGGATAGAAGTGGTTGGGACAAAATCCAAGCTGATTTTTTTTGTTGCTATTTCTGACATTTTGCTCAATGTACCATTTTCGGGGCCTGTTTGGGGGGCTTCCTGGTGTTTGTGGGTGGGTTTCGGGGTCTGGGAGCACTGCTGGGACACTCTAATCTTGATTGCATTTGCTTTTCAGGAAATCCGTGGTGGTAAACCGGACTTATGGCCTAGCTACACAGCGCGTTTGGACCGAAGGCCGAGAAATATTGTAAGTATGAGAGTTTGCTTTTGGCCTGTTTGAGGGTTTTATGCTTTTTGGCGGGTGGGTTGGCGGGTCTTGGGGCATTCCTGGGAAGGTCTAATACTGGATAGAAGTGGTTGGGACAAAATCCACGCGGAAAAGCCTTTTGGCACTTTTTGTAACTTAGGGTTCGTTAGGGTTAGCCCTAGCAGCAGGATTGCATGTGTTTCGGGGTGTTCTAGATTTTTGCAACTGAGTTCTGGGGTCTTAGAGCACTCGTGAGAATGTGTAATTTTGGTTGCAAGTCATTTGAAGAAAATCCATGGTGGGAAAGGGGGGATTTGGCATAGTTAAAGAAAGCCTTTTCCACTATTCTTAACTTAGGGTTCGTTAGGGTTAGCAGTATTTCTATTGCATGTGTTTGGGTGGGGGTGTTTTCGAGTCTTGGAGCAATGCTGGCTATGGATACTTTTGCTTGGTTGCTTGCAAGTGGTTTGAATGCAATCCACGGTGGGTAAGGGGGTATTTGGGCCTACTTTTACTTTCAAAGTACGTTTTGTCACCAGTTTTTTGCTAGGCCTCGTTTTTTGAGATTTGATTGGGGGTCTTCTACATTTTTGCGACTGGCTTTAGTAAGGGTCTGGGTGGGAGCACTGCTGGGAAGATCTAATTTTGTTCTAAAACACAGTTTACAGTACACCTAGCTTGAGGGGAAAGATCCGCTACATTAATTTGCCCATACTTATTTATCCTTCAAAAGGTGACTCAGACAGAGTACGCACTTTCAAAAATATTGTACTGTCTACTAGGAAAATCAAAGTGTGACTTTTTGCACTCCACAGCCTACATACCTTATATTTATTTATCAGTTTTGTTGTAATATTATATCACTTCCTGTTTTTCGTTGAATAATTACAGGCCGGGTTTCAGTCTGTGCAATTGGGAAAAAAGGATGGAGTCAGGCTTCACATTAGCGAGCCGCAATTCAGCATCCGCCAGGCAGGCAGTGGACAGGGTGTCTTCTAGTCACCAACATTGATGGACGAAGCGTCAGATGGAATGGAGGAGTGCCGCTAATAAGAGGAATTGTTTTCTGCATGCAACTTACTTACCAATTTCAACAGGACAACTACAACAACATACAGATACAGTATCCATTGTTTCTTTCTATGACTGTGACTGCATTTCTTGGATCTCTCTCTGCTTCTAAATTGATCCTTTAACACATCACTTAGTCCACTCCACTATCACATCTGCACCACACATAGTCATTTGTAAGTGCTCCTACGTAATTCGCTTGTTGCAGCACGCCCCAGCCCGTAGAGGACTGGGATGGCCCCAATGATGAAGCATGTCACCAAGGGGCAACCCTGGTGAGTGAGGGGACACCTAGAAAAAGAGCAATTTCTCCTTTTCTATCTACTATACCTTCCAGACCAACCCCATTGAGTGTTGTGAATGGATTTATAGTGACCAGCAAGGCTCTCAGGTATCTGGCAACAGAGACCTTATGTTGAATATAGTTATCAATATTTCCACACACGCCCTGTACTGTCGCATTCTTTCTTCCACAGTTGTCGAAAGTACTACTTACTTTTCACTGACATGCATGCAGTAGTGCATGCACTTTCAAAGATTGATGGATAGGTTTGTACCCAAAGATTTGTTTATGTTCACAATTGTTTGTCCATGCTGTGCTATTTTTTCTTGTCTCCCAAAACCTTTCCCAAAAACCCCCGTACCCATCCATTTTTCAAACCCTAACCCTCTTCCCCCGGGCTGTGTGGTTTTGATTGATGTGTGACTAAATTACAGCAATAAATCCACACACTTGCTGGGGAGGATAAGGTGATAGCAACAGGCTGGTGAAGAAATCCGAGGATATATTCTTACTCTGCTTGACAAAGACCCATGGCTAATGTCAAAGAACTTCAACCGAATTAGTAGTTATACTTTACCATTTGTTAGGCTACAATGTGGCACTGTTCTAGTGTACTGTCACCTGCTATATTCTCTATTGTACCGTTGTATTGCTCAGGAGGACAAACCAGATTTCATTTTCTTTTTTTTCATAGGCATGCAACTGCCACTGTGTCACACCACTAGTACCACCGCTATGAGGAAATTTTATCCACCTAGGATTGCCAACCTTATTCGCTGTTTCCCGTGGAGCCAGCCCTGGGCCTAGCCCTACTTGCAAACAGAAATTACAGGTAAGATAGGCGTTTGGTTGGAGGTAGTATAATGGAGTATTAGGAGAGACGAGAGATTGACGGTAGTACTACTAAAGTCCTAGGACTATTCAGGAAAACAAACTTACTGTTAAACCCCCACCCACCAGACTCAAAAGCAGTAAAAAACAGGTATGGTCAGATAAAGTTTCAAAAAGTATATTTTTATAGCCCTAACAAAATAATCTCCTGCAAGACCCTCCCTAACCCCAACGATTGTCCTTCAAAAGTCCCCAAAAAACCCAACTCCCAATTCCCACCCCCCAAAAGTCTCTAAAAAAGGGGCAAGGGACACTATGGCAGGGTGCTGTTGGCTTTTGCAGCCAGGGCATCATGCTCCTTGAGGAGGGTGGCATGTTCGAAGCGGAGGCCCTCCACCAAGTTCTTATAGTTCAGGACCTCCTGCTCCAGGTAGGACAGTCTGAGGGATAAGCGGCGCCGGTGTGCCTTGCAAATCCTGTGGGGGGCAGCTGCTGTCTTTGCTGCTCGGCGGTAGCGTTTGGCTTTGGTAGCCCGGCTCCCTACCGCTGGAGCACTGCGCTGGCTGGCAGCCCGCACGGAGGAGGATGCAGCTGTCCCAGTGGACGTTGTTGTTGTACCAGACTGCGTCTCCTCCTCCTCCAGGGCCACCAGCCGCCGATATTCAGCGACAGTGGCATCCAGCCTCCGTTGCCGGGCCATTCGAGCCAGCTCCTTCCTCCTTGATGGTCTCTTGGATTTGGAAGGAGCAACTACATGAAGAAAGAAAGACATAGTCTGTAACCAATGCGCCTTAAGATTAACACAAAATGATTGAGCAGAAAGTTGTCACAGTACAAGTAGCAAATTGAAAGCACAGTACATAACTATTGAGGACAGTATCTATGTAACCTCCGACTTCTTCATCCTTGCTCTAACATTAGTGGGAGTTTAAGGAACAAATTCTACGAGCACTATGGACTTCCATTACAGTCGACTATGACAGTACACCAGTCTTCTTCTTCTTCTTCTCTCTTGTTTAGGAAAATTGGTACGTTATCTTATGCAAGCCTGCATAATGCCAGCGCAGTGAACTTGCACCCGAGAAAAACAGACGCACACCATGGTGAGTGAGACAGACTTGCGTTACTGTACCGGTCCAGTACATGCAGGTGGTGAAGCTCTTACTTTTCTATTACGGGTGGCACTGAGAATACTCTGTTAAAAGGGCTACTGCTTAATTAATTTAGCTTTCATCCTACAGTGCAAATGAGTACTAGAAAAGGAAAATGAAGAAGCTAAATAATCTGATTATCTATCACTTCACATGGGATGTATTTGATGACATATGGGATGACTTTAGGTGCTTTGCTTATTATTGAGTGAACAGTGATACACCCACACATGAATGACGTACTACTACTAAACTAAAGTTATTAAGAGAGGTAGGGAGGGTCCACCGTAATAACCGGATATATGCTGTGCTTGCATTTGCAATACAAACTACTGCTACTATTCATGGTAGTATTTGGACAAAATTACAACTTCTTTTCCTTGCCTTTCCTACACTGGAACGGACGTGCGGGTGCGGTGTTACATGCTCTTCAAAGTAACACTTAGTTCATCCAGTGACCGTCTACTCTCTCTAGATACACATATGCTATCTAAGAGTCAGATAGTACCATGAATGATCCAGGCATCCATCCATTCAAAGTATATGCACACATACAGTTTCTGTTTCACCCACCCAGGCTGTTCTCCTTCCACCCATCCTTGCTTCATCATTCACCCAGCCATGCATCATACCATATTCTTTCCTTCCCAGCCACCTCGGGGACCAAGCAAACATATATCATTCTTCTTTGCCAGTCATCATTTCATTTCTCATCCTTCCACACTTACTTACACCCTTCTTTCGCTTTTCGTTCATCCCTTCCATCAAGTTCACCTCAGATCTGATTGGGATTCTTCTCGCCAAAAACTTCACAGCTAAGTCGAAGTACATTTAGAGGAGGCTATTACCTGGTTTATTTATAATACTACCGTGCAGAAAGCACACTCTGCAGTCTTCAATCTCAAATGAGTAAGGAATGTATAGCTTACCTCTGCCCGCCACCACCGTGTCATCCCCCACAGATTTGTCCGGCACTTCCACCGCCTCCTCCCCAGAGTTGTCCTCGTCCAATGCCACCACCACCTCGACGCTGGCCCCGCCTCCAGATGTTCCACCTACAAAGTACATTTAATAATGTTAGAATACACCACTCACTACTATATAATATTTGGTCTAGGAGGGAGAAAGAAATGTGAAAAAAACAGTATACAATTTAATAATTTGTGACTGTCTACTCTAAAGTAAAAATGTCCCTTTTTCCAGGGAAGGCTGTTGTCTTGCTGCACTTTTTGGCACAACTGATGAATGCTTGCTTTTTATTTTTAACACGCACAACTTTTTCTCCTAACAGACAGAAGCTTGACTTCTAAGAACACGAGCAGGATCAAGTTCAAACCAGGTGAGAGCTCGGCTCGACCACAAGAAATGTGTCCAATTAATCGTCAGCACTAAGCACTTTTCCATTTTCAGTTACACGTTCACTTTTATGACAAACTTGAATTTAATAAATGTGTTTACATTTAATAAAGCTTTTAAACTTAAATAGACTCTGTAGTTTTTGGTCCTCCAGACTAGAGTGGATGAGCTAAAGGTTTTGGAATTTTTGCAAGCATAAGTCCGTGCCTCTGCCATCGGTGACTTTGGGAGCTAAATGACTCTGCCACACTATCTAGTCAGTAAGGAGATTGGGGGTTCAACTACAAAGTCTGTTATCACTGAGGTATGTGGAAAGTCTAACAGCACCTATTATAATTGATAAGCTAAGCAATGCATTATTTAGTGTCCATAGTTCTGTTTGTGCAGATTTGTCCCTGCAACAGTAGTAGAATGGATTGTCCACCTATCCAAACCAAAAGTAAAGTAGTATCTTATTCTTTTTTTTTTTTTTTTTAAACCTTTATTTATCAAATGCACAATACACAGCGTCTGCCTACAACCCCATCGGGCCGGCCGCTATGACATATATTAAAAGAATAAAGAAAGACATTACGCAATAGAGGCGGCCACTGAGCGTCCGTTATGATGTGGTGCACAATACAATGACCAAAGGATAGCGAAGGTTTAATTTTATAATTTTGTCGAAGTAAAAACAAAAAAAACAAACACATGGCATTATACTGGCAAGGTTCACAGGAGGGGTGGGGGGAAAGGGAAGGAGTATATATACACAGGAGCGAGTCTAACGTGGGGGGGTGATCATGGAGGGAGTATAGGATATGAGTGATATAGGCAATAAAAAGGGAACGCCAATCATGGGGAGGAGGGGATAGTATCGTCATAATCAAGTGGAGGGGAACAGATATCACCATGGTACGCGTTCCATTGCGCCCAAACCCTGGACCACTTTTTAGGACGACCCTGTGCCTCGTACACCGTCTTCTCTCGAAACATGCACCAATCCATGTTGTCTTTCCAGGCACTGAGCCTTGGTGGTCTGGTGGAGCCCCAGAGCTGAGCTATGTCCCTCTTGGCAACCATGTTGCCCAGAGTGACCCAGAATGTCTGGGCAGCCGTACAATCCGTAGGCTCCCACACATTGAGTAGGCAGCGCCGTGCCTCAGAAAGGAGGGAGACTCCAGTAACATGTCCCATAACATCATGCACCCTGGACCAGAAGGCCGAGACAACCGGGCATTCCCACAAGACATGAAGAAAAGTACCATTCATACCACAACCACGTCTATACAGTCCATCCGTCGCAAGCCCCATTCGCACCAGACGCATACCGGTCACATACACACGGTGGAGGATCTTTAGTTGGACAAAACGAAGCCGGGCCGGAATAGCCACCTCTTTAGGGGAAGAAACAGCCGACTGCCAATCCTCATCGTCTAATTCGAGCCCATCTGCCGTCCAGGAGGCACGAAGCTTCCCCAGCAGGTCAGCCCTGTTGTTAATAAGTTTCTTATATATTAACGAAATCGTGCTGTCAGGGACGTGGCCATCGAGGATACGATCCTCCAGTGGGGATGACTGGGGAATATCAGTCCCAGGGGGAAAGGCTGAGGAAAAGGCATGCCGAACCTGCATATACCGAAAATACTCCTTATCATCAAGCTGATATTCCAGTTTCAGGGCTTCGAAAGACTTCACAGTGCCCCTGGCCCAAAGATCCTCCACCTTACTAATCCCAAACATATCCCACCTGTCAAACCCTTTCGTCCGCCAAAGGTTGCCCAGTCGATCAGAGTCATACAGTGGAGTCATACGCGTCAATTTGCCACTCCAGCCCGTAGCCACAGTCGCATCCTTCCAGGCACGCACCGCACACTTCGTAGGACCAGTAAGGAGACGGATTGGTGACTTCGAGTACAAAGCCCTATTGAAGTTGCCACCGGGCAGTAGGAATTTGTCCAGGGCAAAAGCAGGAGCGGGTTCCGATGAATATGTTACGTGGTTAATTGCGCTTAATTGCGAGGCCCAGTAATATCGCTTAATATCTGGTAAGGCGATACCGCCGTCGTACCAGGGGAGTGTGAGTTTAGACAATGCAATACGGGCACGTCCGTCCCAAATCAATTGCCGCTGTAGGCTTTCGATCTCACGGAAATAGCGAGCGGGGACCGGGTCGAAGAAATTCTGCAACGCATAGAGAAATCTAGGGAGCAACATCATTTTAAAAAGTGCCGCTCGCCCCAGCGGGGACAAGGGCAATTCACGCCACCGCCTCACATCTTGCTTAAGGCGACGGAGGGGAGCATAAAGATTCCGATCATATCGCACCGCGGAAACCGTGGAGACATAGATCCCCAAATATTTGAAACCATCGTCTGCCACCTGAATTGGAAACCTACGGGGCAGCGGCGGCAACACCCCCGCTATGACATAAACACAGGACTTGGTCCAATTGATAACCAATCTGGAGTTCTTACCAAAGGATGTGAGAACGTCAAAGAGCACGTTCAGGGACTTTTGGGGGGAAGTGAAATAAAGGAGGATGTCGTCGGCGTAGAGTGAGACGCGATATTCCAAATCCGGTGCCCACCGGATCCCTTTAATCGAGGGTTCCCACCGGAGCCATGCCGCAAGGGGCTCGAGCGCCAGCGCACACAGAAGTGGGGAAAGCGGACACCCCTGATGGGTGCCGCGTCCCAACGGAAATGGGTCGGAGCTTCTGCCATTCACCACAACTTGAGCCAGTGGTTGCTCATACAGGAGCCTCACCCACGCGATGAAGTTAGGGCCAAAGCCAAATTTGGAAAGGGCCGCCCATAGATAAGGCCATTCAATGGTGTCGAAAGCCATTGTAGCGTCCAGGGAGGCCACCACTGCTGGCTCAGCGAGAGTTGCAGCTCTCGCGAGAACACCATGGAGTCTACGCAGGTTAAGGGCCGTGTTCCGATGGGGTATGAAGCCGGATTGGTCCGGATGAATCAGGTCACAGATCACCGTCAACAACCGATTGGCCAGGACCTTGGCAAGGATTTTGGGTTCCGCGTTCAGCAAGGAAATGGGGCGGTAGGAGGTACAGCGATCGCGAGGCTTGCCATCCTTATAAATGACCACTATGGTGGCCAGGCGCTGTTCAAGCGGAAGGACTCCAGCCTCAAATGCGTCCAGAAACATGGTCCGCAAATGGGCGGCCATTTTGTCTGGACGAAGTTTGTAGAGCTCGATAGGTAAACCATTAGGCCCCATCGCCTTACCCGAGCGCAAGGATCTGATGGCGAGGGCAATCTCGTCCACCGTAAAAGGAGCCTCCAGAGCCAGTCCCTCCTCCTCCGAGACACAAGGAAGAGCAATATCACGCAGCAGTAAACGGGAGTCGGCCTCATCTCGATCACTCACTGGGGTATAAACCTTTCGAAAATGGTCCACGAAACAGTCAACAATCTCACCGGGGTCAGACACACATTCACCAAACTCACGGGTAATGACGGGCACCACACGATTCATTCTTTCAGCCTTATCCAGCCACGCAAGGAGTTTGCTAGCCTTGTCACCCACATCATACAAATGGCCCAGCTGATTTGCACGCATCAACTTAGCAGCATCAGTCACACAAGCTTTGTAATCCGCCTGCTTCAAATCCAGAGTGTGTAGAAGCGCAGGCGTGTCATCCCCACCCAGCTCACTTTCAAGTGCAGCAATTTCGGTCTCAAGGGCCAGCACGGCCTCCCTCCTAGTTTTCCGTTCAGCTGCAATAAGAGACAGTGCGGATCCCCGTATGACCGTTTTAAAGGCCTCCCAGAGAACCGTAGGGGAGGTTACCGAGCCCACATTCTCATCGAAATAACAATCAATAGCCTTCACCAAATCTGAGCGGAGCCGGGGGTTCCGAAAGTGCCAGGGCGGGACAGGGGGAACTCTGTTACCAGGAAGACCACCCACAGAGACCTCAATCAGCAAAGGGGAATGGTCTGAAATACCCCGGGGGAGATGACGAACTTCCCGCACCAAGGATAGGGTAGAGGTCAGCATGAAAAAGTAGTCTATCCTCGAGAGGCTGCCATGTGCACCAGAGTGGAAAGTATACTGCGTCTGAGTGGGGTGCAGCGAACGCCAAACATCCACCAGACCACAAGTTTCGGCCATGTCAGTGAGCCACATCTGGGACTGCGGCAGAACTCTAGGGGGCAGTCGATCACAATCACCAGACTTCACAGAGTTAAAATCCCCACCCATGATCAGTAGACCATCGGGGAGACCAAGAAGAGTCTTGCCAAGATCAGCATATGTGGTTGCCTGCAGCCCCGGGGGAATGTACACAGCCATTATCACAATTAGCTTCCCTTCCCATCTCCCCGAGACAGCAGCATAGTGTCCCCGATCATCTAGGGTGACATCATCAATCTCAAGGGCCAAGGAGGATTTAACCATTATACCCACTCCCCGGGAGCCGGACGTGAAACCAGCGTGGGCGACCAACCGGTAGCCCCGACGGTCAAGAGCTCTACAGGCATTACCAATCAAATGGGTTTCTTGAAGTAACACAACATCAGGGGCATGACGCCTTAAAAATTGTAACACAACGCCACGTTTAATTCTGTCACCCAAACCATTGGCGTTCCAAGAAAGAACCTTCATCTCACCCCCCCATCCCAAAAAGATCGACCCAACCCAACCCCCTCCCGGAACCACAGGTCAAGGATGTACGCAATCAGTAATGTACCATGTAAAAGGAAGAACAAGAAACACACAACACAACCAAGTCCCCACCAACCACCCCCCAACCAAGAACCCGTTACAACGCCCCCCACCCTGCACCCCTGCTGACTAAAGAGCCACCCCAAACTGCAGTGTGCCTGTCGCCCCATCTGATCTACACAAAGAAACCCCCGAGGAGGAAGGGAGTAACCACCCCAACCCGCCCCACCACGGGCATAATCATAAAGCATACGATATAAGTTACTCTGTAGAGTTCACAGTCCAAAGCCGGACCTCAGGGGCCCCAATTCAATCCTGGGTCGTTGCACCACCGTCCGCGCCTCCGGGGCCTCCGCTCTCGGTGTCATCTTTTGGCAGCGAGTCCAAACAGTCACTGGCACTATCTGGTTGATCGAAGAAGTAGGCACGTTCCCTGTATTCAATCCGCAGGCGAGCAGGAAACAACATAGCATATTTTAGTCCCAAATCCCTCAAGCAACGCTTTATTCCAAGGAATCCAGAACGTTGCCGTTGCACTTGAGGAGTGAAGTCAGGATAGATCGAGACAGAGTTATTATCGAACTTCAACGGGCCGTGTTTGCGGGCGGCCTGAAGGATGGCGTCTCTGTCCCGAAAGTGAAACAGCCTAGCAATGATAGGCCTCGGGGGAGCCCCCGGCTTTACCTGTCCACCCGGGAAGCGATAGGCACGCTCGACCGCAAAAAACTTGCTGAGGCCTGCGGGAGCGAGTTTAGCGATAATTAGCTCCTCAACCAGTAGATCGATCGAGGCAGCACCATTATCCTCCGGCACTCCGACTAGGCGAATGTTGTTCCGCCGGGCCCTATTGTCGTAGTCCTCCATGCGTTTGAACAACAGGTCTTGCGAGGAACGTAAATTCCCAATCTCCGACTGCGCTTCCGCCATGTCCGTCACCAAACTCGATGCCTTCAGGTCTAATGCCTTGACCCTCTCGTTTGTCTTGGCTAGGTCGGCACGAATAAGAGCAACATCAACCGCCACCGTGTCAATCTTCGACACGATGGCCTCATACTGTTGACTCATATCGGCCTTGAGTCCCGCAATGGCGGCCAGTAGGTCCTGAAGGGACACTTCCGAGGAAGTCGCCATGTCCGTCTTCGGGTCTTCCAAGCCACGGCTGGCAGCACTGGGGGAACCTCTCGGTTGCGTATAGCGTTCGATCATGTTGGACTGAACCGACCCCTCACGAGTATTGGTCTTCCTGCGCTTCTCCATCTTGGGTTTCGTCGCCATGTTGAATTCAGCACCCCACGGGGACAACCCGGGTGCAGATGAATGTCGACGAGTCTCGACCCCAAAAGTCTGGTTTTGCAAGAGATTGTCGCGGGCCACCTAGCCGGCACCGCGAGAAAGAGTGTTGCCAGTGAAAGCAGCAGACCAGGATGAAGTAGCAGGTCACAGGGAGTCAGGACACGAGAGGGCTAGAAACCGAAGGTGAAAGTGGCACACCATCGGTGCAGCGAATGCCAGGCAGCCGTTGTTGTTGGATTACTGCTCGGCCATCCAAGGCAACAGAGACCCCGGTCCCGTCCGGGGTTGGGCCAGGAAGTTAGAGACGATGTAAAAATGGTCCCCGAAGTCCGATCTCGGCCCAAAAAAGATCGACAGTATCAGTAAGAGTAGCACTTCAAAAGCCCGTCCAAGTGACCAGGATAGCTGAAGGATAAATCAAGAAGGGCGGCGCGGGTCTCAGGAGCTCTCTGCTCACGCGACCATCTTGGATGCCCGCGTAGCTACTCCCCATCTTATTCTTTCTTGGTGGTCATTCACCTTTTTATTGTTGGCAATTGTCAAAGCATAAACATTTAGAATACTTGAAAAGACATTATGGACAATCCCAGAGGACTGCACTCAGTGCATAGAGCTATTGCTGACTAGAATGGGAGTCCAATGGAAATGCCAAATGTGCAATCTTAGTTAGCTACACAGACAGACTAATAAGAATAATCTAGTAATACCACACGGAGTCATAGTCGAGGCAGGATAAGAATTTAGATCCTGTCTACAAGAAGATCAAAGACGATTTAGAGAAAATCGAATGAGGAACGCTAGGAAAAAATAAGTACTCTATATTAAAATTAAAACTTACTGGGGCCAGCAAAGGAGCCCTCGCCTGCCCGGTCCTGGCCTGCATCGTCAACAGCACCCTCCTCCTCCTGTGTCCTCCTCTTGTCCCTGGGGGAAGCTGATGTACAACATGAAAGAAAGAAAAACAGAAAACATGGATGATATTTGTCAACCAAATCAAACATTTCAAAAGAACTAACAAAATATTTTTGCGAAATAGCAAATAGACAACTACTCCACTGGATATATTATTGACCAATCTCATGTGGTCGACTACGTTATTACTTTAGTATTACTTGATTTGCGGACCGTCGAATTGGAAATTACCTTATGTAACTCACTAAACAAAGTACTAAAAAGGTTTGCCTAGGATTGGCAGGCAGCAGTCCGCAGCACGTGAAGTGACAGCCAAAGTCCATCGTGATTGAAGATCAGCGACAACACTAAAGTTTCCTACTACATTAACCAGTCATTAAAATACTCAAACTATCAATCCACCACCACTATTTCTTCTTATCGCCATGTGTACAAAGGAAGGACTGGACTTGAGTCTGTAGGGGCTGATTTAGAAGCCCCTTGCGGCTCTTTTGCTCCCTTGTTGCGTGACTTTTGTGATGCAGCGGCAGCACAAAAGAGGCGCAATGGTGCGGCGTATATTAACAACGTGACGCATATGGGAGATGCATCACGTTGTAAAGCCCTGCGCCAATAGGGGGCGGTCCGGCGCAAGGGAGGGCGTTCCTGCGCAGGAACGCATCCTAAAAGTGGCTGAGGGAAATCTATAAGATTTCAATCAGTCACTTTGAGGACAATGATGCGTGACTCAAACCCTGCGCCTGCTTGAAGCAGACGTACGGCTTGACGCAGCATTGGGGAGATAGGGCACCCCAGAGAATTGATGGAGCTGCACCATCGTTGCGACGCAACTCCAGCAATGCGCCGCCTTTACGGCACAGATGCGTAACGCTTTGGTGACGTTTTGGGCCCATGGTGCGCCGTATTGTAAATACTGCGCACCATGGGTGATGGTGGCGTGACGCACAATTACTGGCGCATCCCTGCTACTTTGCAGGGATGCGCCGGTAATTAAAAATCGGAACCTTAGTGTGTAGCATTACGCAGTTCTTTAAACTACACTCATACATAATTTCACAGGCCAATGAAATGAACACAAAATCTAAAACAAATAAGCATAGTAGCAACACTACTGAGAAGAAGGAGAGCAGTGTACCTGAAATGCACAGAAGATTTTGAAATATAATTTAACTACAATGTAATGAGAAGCTTTATTGCTCTTGGTAAAAAACAAAAATTTGCAAAATAATAACACAGCAGGAGAAAACAGAGTAGTAAAGAAATAGCTACTACTACTCACCAAGCCCGGGGATCTCAAGGCCAAGGAGGTCGAGCAGATCTCGCGCACGGGTCAGGACATCCGTCCAGCGGTGGGTAGCCTGGTTGTAGGTGCGCCAGACCGAGAGTGGTGGTAAATGGCCTGGCACACCTTCTCCCACCGCTTCCGGCGCTCCCGGATCCCGTACCCGGCACTGATCTTGCCGCCTCCCATGATGGTCCTGGGGAGGCGGCGCTGAACATAAAAAATGAGTTGGCCCACCTCCTCCGGGCTAAAGATCTCCCTGAGTACGACCTCCTCCCCCCTCAAACGCCCGCACGGGAGCCGGACACGGGGTGCGGGACCCTTCCCCTTCTCGGGATGCTTCCCGGCTCCCTTCACCATGGTCTGGGCGGAAAGGAATAAAGAAAATAGAATAGGGAAGGGAAGAAAAGAAAAGAGTTTAAAAAAGTAGTTTAAAATTAACCAAAAGTAGCAGTAAACACAAAAATAGAGGGCTAGAAAAATAGAGGGATAGATAATAAGTAAAATAGATAAAAAAAACTTCAAACAAGCAAAGGATGGCAGAGATTTAGAGAGGATACAAAGACCATGCCCAGAACCATAGCAATGAATGAGAAACAAGATGGCCGCGCCCGTTCACGACCGCGCGGGTAAGTTCGCGCGAGATTTTCCTCGCGAACACTCGCGAAACTGTACTGGCGAGCCGCACACTTTGCGAGATTACACTTCGCGCCCGGAAACGGAAATACGTCAGGCAAACAAGATGGCCGCGCCCTTGAACGACCGCGAGGGTAACTTTGAGCCTTGCGCTACGAGCGGCTCGCGAAAACGCACAAAACCTTGCGAACTAACACGCCGCAAAAAAACAAATCGCATATTCGCACGAATTCGCGGCTTCCGAATCCGATCTCGCGAGTGTTCGCGCCCCGCGAATCCCGCGAAATTGCAGTAAAACGAGTTTTGCAAAACTGAAAGCACTCGGCAGGTGCAAGAGTTCAAACTCCTCATTAGTAACCATTCCCTGTAGTGCTTCCTGACTGGGGCCCCTCCAGAGTTCAGTTGCTAGTTGCAACAATTGTATGACCCTGCTCTGACCCTCATAGCAGGCTCATAGAATAGCTACAAGTAGGCCACAAAGGTCCTGGAAAAAAAAAATGCACTGCAACAGAAAGCAAATTACAGATAAGGAAGCAGGTGCCAGACTGGAATTTTAAAACAGTGACACATTAATAAACTAACCCCAAATTAATTCATGTCAGTTGAAGCAGGGCTGGTGTGCTTGCTTTTCCCCCCCATAATCTACAGTGATGATGAACCAGAGGGTGGCATTGATGTAACAGAGGGTGGCAGTGGTGAAACAGAGGGTGCTGGGAACCTGTGATGATGAACCAGACGTAGAAACAACATAATCGCGACAGTTGCGAGCCGAAATGTAAGTTCGCAATTGCGAACTGGTACAAAACCCTTGCGAACTGGCAGAAATCCTTGCGAACACAAAAAAAAAACGCAAATTCGCGAGAATTCGCGGATTTTGCAGATTGCGAGTTCGCAAATCCGCAAAATTCGCGAACGCGAGATTCGCAAAATTCGCCCATGCTTACTCTTGAGGGATAAAAAAGAGATTTCCCATGCATAAGGAGTATCTGAACTATATTATGTTAGCATGATGCATCTATACGTACCCCCTTTTGCTTAAGAGATATTTACATGTACTTGCAGGAAGAAAACGATTATTCGTTCCTTGCGTATCCATTGCTACAGAGTAGGCCAAGAACCATATAGATGCCATTTTCCGAGCCTATGCTCGAACACGGGCTGTGATCACCTGTTAGTCTCCGGCAGTTGTCAGGCCCCAGTTCATCTGAATTATTGGGAGCAGCTGAACGTAGGCTGTCTACTCACTAAGTTGAAAGGGAGTCACCTCTCCTGACCTTCCCAGAAATAAATAGTTAAGCTTTGAAACTAATCATGTGAGCCATATATGGTTTTTCATTGGAGCTCGAGGGCCAACTGGTGTTTTTCCTTATGCAGTGATTATGTTGAACTGAAAAGTATATAACCTCATGTTTGAATGCAAGCCAACAGTCTTCTCCATGCACCTGATGGGTGAGGGTTGGAGAGGCTCCTCCATAGAGTATTCTGTATAATAAATGATTGAACTTTCTTCACTGCCAACTGACTGATTATTTGGTAATTGGGATTGGGGCTATTTGTAGGTATAGCCCTATATGTTATTTTTATGGTACTTCAGTTGACGACTCTGGTGGGACTCAGTGATAGGGTCGTCCTCCCCGTAACCGGGTAAAAAAGACAAAGAAAGGGGATCAGAGTGCCCCAGCTGCTTGGGTCCTACGGGCGTAACCCAGGAGCTGACCGTGTTGGTCTTCAGGAGTTGGCAGTGGAGAATACGCAATTGTACCTGCGTGCACCAGGTGAGTGGATTTTTGATGACTTTTGGAACGCGCTGTTGAGCAGTGCTTTTTAAGCAGTTAACTGTGTAGGATTTGGTGGTCGGTGTACCACGGAGAATTTTGGGGGTCTCACGGGGCAGCATTGTGGCTGCACGGTTAGATGCTCCACTGACTTGTTTTGTGAACAATAGACGCCGATCAGAAGCCCTGGTGTGGCTCGTGTGGGGCGCACCCTGCCGGACTGGTCTCAGAAAGGCCTGTGGTTGTACCTGGGTAGCCTTGTGGACATATCTGAAGCGATGCTAAGGAAGCGGGCTTAGTCAGAATAGTCCCAGGGGTGAACCAGGAAGACTGCAGGATGGTCTGTAGGACAGTCTGTGGTCATACCTGTCCGACGGTCTGTTGGTAGTCTTTGGACTGCTTGATTTTGGTATCTGTTGGTCTGGAATCTGAATTGGTTGATTCTCCATGAACAGGAGTCGACCGGCTCTGTTCTTAGTTTGGAAAAGAGACATGTCGTTTTTGAATACCTTTGTATGTACATATATTATTGTTCTGTGTACGTTTAAATAAGAGTGAGGTTGAATATGTTATGAATGTTTGAACATGCCATGTTTGGACGTATGTTTTTATGATTGAATGAGAAATACGTGACAACAATCACTATGCCGTGTGTTAGCAAATTGAGCTGTTGTGGATGTTGTTGCCGCCCTAATGATATGCGATTGGCTTAAAGTCAGCCTGCCCCGCCTGAGGGCAGCCCGATTCATGATATGTACGTAAAGCATGGTATTATACCTATCTTGTTTAACACACTATGGCATAAATATACTAAGGATAATGTAGAGTTGCAATGGCCCTTGACCGGGTCTTTTGATGAGAAAAAGATACATTTCCTGCAGGATTGATTGTTTTCTAAACGTAGTCGACAGTCAATGTTTGATTCCCTAAACCTATGGCAGAAGGAGGCAAAACGTAGACGTATACGGGAGGAGAAAGTATGCCGAACGAAGGGAGGTCAGACAATTACGCAGAAAGCCATTGCTTAGGATAAAGATAAAACCAAACAGGGAATTGATTGTTTGGATGGGAAATTCAGATTGCACGTGGATAAGACCTTTTTGGCTAGGACTGAAGCAGAGGATGAGATTGAGGATTTATTGGATACTCGTCCCCCTCCACCTTATGCCCCACAACATATATATCCTGTTGTTCCCCCAACTCCAGTGCAGGTCCATTTAGCTTCCGCCCCTGTTGTTTCCTCTTCCCCTGTCTCTCCGGGAACGTCCTCTGTTTTATCTCCCTCTGTGTCTGAGACGGCTACCTTATGGTCTGTTACATTGCCATCATCTGTTATTTCCACAGCTGTTTTGTCGCCCCCTTCTCTTGCGTGGACTTCTCAGTCCGCGAGCACGACCCCATCCTTAGCTGTTTCAACTCCAGCTCGTGCTCCGGGGAATTTGGACACACGAAAGTTGTTTACTCGTTCGACTGTAGGACTAAATGAGAAACAGATAATTAAAAATCAGTCATCCCAGTGGATGCGACAGCCTATTTATACTATTGCTGATATATGGAGCACGCTTCGAGACTTTGAGCCTGTTATGCAGCAACATGCTCTGAAGCACATGGCCGTATGTCTTATTACTTTATGGGAACAGTGTTTTGTGGGAGGGATGGCCCCCCAGGTGATGTATGATATTCAGGACAGGGCTCATAAGTCTGAACTTAGACCAGAGGAAGTGTACAAAAATGTTGAGGCTTTATTAAGTTATCGGGAACAGATGCATCAAAAATGTCCCTTGTGGGACTCTCAGCATTCTATGCGAGAAGTCTATCCTATCTTTCACCCTGAAATACTGGAATTAAAAGATGATCAGAATGTGGTGACTAGACCTCGTGTAGAGGCACGAGTGCAGGAACAATGGGTTTACATCCCCTGGAAGAGGAGTGAAGTTCTCTCACTAAAATCACAACTACCCGACCCCCGTAAAAATCCCACGGCTTATTATAAAGAACTCACAGAGGTGACCTCCTCAGCCGTTATGACCCTAGCTGATATAGAGCTATTTTTTGCATTGTTAGTCCCTGTTGATGTATGGCGTGAGGTGCATGATCAGGACCATGTTCAAGAGGCGGAACATGGGATCAGATAAAAGATTGGGATAAGGAACATAAGCATAGTAATTAAACCGAAACTCGAACTATTGGCGTTACCTGGCCGTATTATTACTTACATGCATTCCTTAATTCCACCTCGTAAGGTAGACTGGGATAAATTAACAGCGTACAAGCAGAAGAAAGACGAAAGTGTTTCTGATTTCTTCACTAGATTCGAAGGTTTATTCATCGATTTTAGTGGACAAGATTTATCAATGGAAGGCAGTATACAATTATTTGTTAATCATTTTGTGACCAATTTGTTACTCGAAGTTTGTGCGTGGCTACAAGCCGCTGAAAGTACCTGGACCACGTCTACGCCCTCGGTAATATTGAGTATGGCCCAATATTATGAACATAGAGAAAATGAGAGTAAGGATAAGACGGAAAAGAAAACGAAAGATCTTAAGACACAGGTGTTGTTACAACAAGTTGTGCGAGGTCGAGGCAGAGAGAGAGTCGATAGAGGGTTCGTCCCAAGGGGGGTACAGGAACCGGACGAGGCGGAGGGCCTGCTGTTGTGCTGGGGATAAACCAGTGCGCATGCTGTAAGGGGGAAGGGCATTGGCGATTTCAGTGTCTATTGTTGCTGGCTCATGATGGGGCTATGAGAAGAGGAGGAAGAGGTCGAGTTGGTGTGGATCGCAGTGATATGCTACGTGAGGAGGCGACGCACGTCGGATCAGGAAAGAATTATTTCGATAATCCGAGAGGTAGGCAGCGCTATAATGAGGACTGTATGATGGATGCAACCAAAGGGTATGCCTATACAAGGGACAGCCAAGGACAGAGTGGGGGCCAGGTGTCAGTACCCATTGGTCAGCAAGGTCCTTATGTAAAAGCGCATTTGATGGGGACATCTGAAATTTTTTTAGTTGATACGGGTGCAATGAATAGTTCTATTTCTCGTTCTCTGGTCCCAGGGGCTGCTCTGTCCGGGCACAATAATGTTTCTGTGGGATTCTCGGGAATTCCGGTGGTAAGCCCCATTTCCAAACCTATTCCGTTCACAATTGGTCCAGTTACAGTAGACTCCCCATTTCTTTTGACCTCCCATTGTGGTGAAAGTTTATTGGGCTTGGATTTGTTGAAGAAATTACAGGCAAAAATTCATTGTTCACCTGATGGTGTTTATTTGACTATCAATCCCTGGGCAAGCATACTTTGCAGTGTTTCACCAAAAATGAACCCCTCCCTCCTGAGTTTGCTGCTATCCCAGAGACGCTGTGGGCCACTAAAGACACAGATGTAGGATTATTAAGGATTCCACCCGTTTCTATAACTCTGAAACAAAATGCTCGGCTTCCACGTATACCTCAGTACAAAATTTCTCCGGCGGGCGAGAAAGCTTTGCTCTCCATCATACAAGATCTGCTCAAAAGGGGTGTGGTGGAGGAGACGGCTGCTAATGTATGCAACAGCCCCATTTTGCCGATCTTAAAAAAGGCCCCTGTTGGAAGTGATCCTGACTATGTTGATACGTATCATTTTGTGATTGATTTGCGTGAGATTAATGATTAATAAAATAGTGGTGCCCCAATACCCGGTGGTTTCTGACATCACTACTATTCTTACTATGATTTCTCCAACTGCAAAATATTTCTCTGAGATCGATTTCAAGAATGCTTTCTTTAGCATTCTGATACATCCTGATAGCCGTCATATTTTCGTCTTTTCATTATCTGGTCACAGTTTCCGGTTTTGTCGCTCTCCCCAGGGGTACACGGAGAGTCCTAGTATTTATAGTCAAGCTTTGAAAACATTGTTGGATAATTTGATTCTGCCCCCTGGTAATGTGCATTTGCAATACGTCGATGATCTGTTAGTAGCCTCTGACACTGAGGAAGGTTGTAAACAAGCCAATGTAGTATTATTGTCTCATTTGGCGGTTAATGGCAATAAAGTATCTCTTTCTAAATTCCAATACTGTCGACAGGAGGTGACCTACCTAGGTCATCTACTGTCAAAAGAGGGGAGGAGACTAACCCCGAGCGTGTGACTACCATTTTTAATATGTCTGTACCTCGTACTCAGCGTGATGTTCGTGCATTTCTCTGCATAACTTCTTACTGTTGCCAATGGATCCCTAATTTTTCCCTTCTTACTAAACCTCTCCTGTATTTAACCACTAAAGATGTGCATGAACCTTTACCCTGGACTGATGCTTGCCAAAATGCTTTTGACTCTTTGAAATCTGCGCTTTTTTCTGCACCCGTTCTTGGTACCCCTGACTACCAGAAACCTTTTGTACTTTATGTACACGAGGTGGACGGTTGCTCACTTTCTGTGTTAACACAAGGATTTGGTGGTAAGCAGAGATCTTGTGCTTATTTCTCTGCGGTGTTGGATAACGTCGCCAGAGCACTCCCTAGCTGTTTAAGAGCTACTGCTGCGGTCGCAGTGGCTATTCGACAGTCGGAAGGGCTCGTTCTGAACACTGATCTCACAGTGATGGTATCGCATGCTGTGGATACATTATTGAAAAGAACAAAGCCCCAGCACCTTACAAGTGCGCGTCTTACAGGTTCCGAATTGACTTTGTTTGCTCCCCACATTACGATTAAACGATGTGCAACTCTGAACCCTGCCACGTTACTACCCCTCCCTTCAAATGAAAAGAACAATGATGTTCATGATTGTATATTTCGGATGGAGGAAGAGACGAAGGGAGGGGTAGACCTGACAGACAATCCTCTATCTGACCCTCAATGGGAGTTGTATGTTGATGGCTCTTGTTTCAAATTACCAAATGGCACTACAACTGCTGCATATGTGATAACTACTCTTCACACGGTAGTTGAGGCTTCTTGAGTACTCTATCAATCAGCAAAGGCAGATGAGTTAGTGGCATTACTTCGGGCCTGTGAGTTAAGTGAAGGATTGAGAGTAAATATTTACACCGACACCCAGTACGCATTCGGCGTGGCTCAAAGTTTCGTCCGACTGTGGGCCAAAAGAGGTTTTCTCACTTCCCATGGTCAGCGAATACAGCATGGCCCCTTGATTTTGCGATTGCTGACAGGATTGCCGTTACCAGAAATGGTGGTTGTCGTTAAATGCAGTGCACACAAGGCGGTGGTTGATGCAGTGGGTGAAGGTAATGCCGTTGCTGATCAAGTAGCTAAGGAAACTGCAAAATCTAAAACGACCTCAATGTTTGTGACTAGCTCTGCTAGGTGGGTGGCTGAAACAGAGATGTTTAATAACACCATGGAGAGTGTCCGAGAAATACAGAAAGAAGCTACCCCTATTGAGCTGGCCCACTGGAAAGAGAAAGTGGGGAAACTAGATGCAGATGATTGTTGGATTGATTTGACAGAAAAACAGCGGTGGTTGTTGTCCAATACATTAGTGAATGCATTGGTAACAATGGAAACTGGTTCAGCTCATATTGGGGCGAAAGGTATTTGTGCATTATTAGATCCTGTATGGTGCAATCCCAATATTCAAACGACCGCTGCTCATTTGGTACAATATTGCATGGTTTGCTTACGACATAATCCTAGGGGCAGGGAGCCTTTTCTGAGTGGAAACTTTGCACCAGCATCTTTGCCTTTTGAGGTGCTCCAAATGGATTATATCCAGCTGGAGCGCGTAAATAATCTGAAATATGTCCTGGTCGTGATGTGCACTTTCAGTAAATGGGTGGAAGCCTACCCGACTAAGGAAAATACTGTTTTGGCAACGGCAAAAGCGTTGGTGAAAGAATACTTTCCACGCTATGGATTGCCTCGGTGATCTGGAGTGATAACAGAAAACATTTTAATGCAGATCTTATCAGTCACATTTGTAATGGGCCACAGATTAAACAGAAATTCCATGCGGCTCAACACCCCCTGTCCTCTGGGTTGGTTGAGAAGTATAACGGACTACTGAAGCTCAAATTAGCAAAAATTCAAGAAAGCACCAGATTGAAGTGGCCAGATGCTCTACCACTGGCATTAATGTCAATACGGGTTACCCCACATTCTCGTTCTGGCTTATCTCCGTATGAGGTCATTTTTCGGCGTCCTGCTAATGTTTGGGGCGTCCCGAGACCCAGAACATTTCGTGATATAGAGTATCCTATGTTGACAGACTATCTATATGCTTTGACTATAGATCTTTGTTCCATTCATCAACAGGTCTCAGCAGTCTTGCAGCCCCTGCCGGAGGGTCCCGGACATCGCTTGGGGCCAGGACAGTGGGTTCTGGTCCATAATTATCAGCGGAAATCCAGCTTGGATCCTCGTTGGTCTGAGCCATTTCAAGTCTTGTTGGCTACGCGGACGGCGGTGAAAGTGAACGGCAAGCTACACTGGATCCATGTCTCAAATCTGAAAAAACTACCCCTCCCGCTTCCATATGATCAGCGAATCCAGGAAGGGGTTCTGACCCAGGAAAGTGAGCGAGTTCCTTGTTTTGACCCTTTTTCTGATGCCCAGGTAATTGGAGAAGGGCAAGGAAAAGGTGTCTCGGGCTCGGAAGGGGCTCCGTCATCAGCATAAGTGATTGCCACAGATTCTGTTGCCCCTACAAGCGAACGAGAGGCTTGCAGTACCCCTGTTGCACCGGATTCATCATCCTCTGTTTTGATCTCTGATCAGGAAGTGCCTGTCCATGCTCGATACAACCTGCGGCCCAGAAAACAACGCGGTACCCCAGGTGAATATGGTAGGAGGTAGGGAAAGACTTGAGTGATAGGGTGCAGTCCTGTCCCACGAATGTCTGTTAGATGCTCTTCTGGGGTACTGAGCGAGACACTGGACTGAACGCGCTGAGAGCCTTGAACATTTGCTTGTTCTGTTCAGAAAGAAAGGCTGATTTTTTTTTGTTTAAAGAGGCCCAGGTTGTGTTTTTTTCAAGGGTTGTGTGGGAACATAACTCCAACGTGTGAGGCTTGCTTTGTTATTATTTGTGATGAACGATAAGAGCCTGCCTGTGAGGCTCTAAACGGACACAGGAAAGAAGCAACCTCTGGCAGGTTGGACTACATCGCCCGAGTTTATCTTCGGACTTTTATTTAGTATGTATCCCTTTGCTCGTTTCGTTCATGAAGAGGAGCGTCCTTTTGTACCACGTTATTTCCCTGCATATATGCCTGTCTTTCCTAGTTGGACCCAACAAGTTAAAATTGCATTTATAGTTATTATAGCAATATTACTAATCACATTGATGGGAGTATTCATCTACTTCGAATTTCGCCATCCTATGCATACTGTTTTAGGAACAACTGCCCCACCTCGGAAACATGTGTTTCATACTTTAGCCCCACATAAGGAAAGGCATTGTCAGACTTATGTGAAAAATGTATTTGTTGGAATGCTTCATCAAACACACAGTGCCACCAATACCAAAAATTGTTGGGTCTGTGGTCTTTTACCATCTGTTAACCACAAGCATGATTTATTCATATCCCTACCCCTGTCTCATCTGGGAGGTTGTGAGGCTTGGTTTAAATTACTTTCAATGATGTATATGTATTATACTGTGGACACTCAAAGGTTTTCGGAAAAGGATTAAGAAATGATTTTAGCATATATTGAGGTTCATCAAGGATTCGACCCCAAGGGGAATAATGGAGAGGGAACCTTAGATCCGAATGCATGTATGTATATGTATACAATGCATGAAAATATCACTTGGTTGAAAAATGAGATTTTGGATTTTGTTGAGTTTAATTTCACTCAATATTTTCGACATTTTCAAGACCGTAATGTTACTGAAGATAGGGCTATTCCAGTGCCTATACTAAATAGTACCTCTGCGTTCTGTGTTCAGGGAGTAGGGTACATATCAATAGGAGAAAGCTGATGTAATTATACTTAGCAGTTGCGTACTTTTAGCAGCCCTCCATTGTTTACCCCATCTAATGTATATTTTGTTTGTGGAGAAAATGCCTATACTTAGCTTCCACGAGGTTAGGCTGGACGTTGCTACTTGTCATTCCTGTACCCACCAGTCTATATTGCCCCTTCTAATTATCATAAGGATCACCGCTTAGATAAACGAAGTATGCCTGTTAAGAGAAATAAAAGAATGATAGATACTACAGATATAGATCAGACAGATACTCCTGAACAGCATTTTATCAACATTGTAAAAGGAGTGTTTCCCATTTGAGAGCCTATAATCACCAGCAAAGAAGTACGCCATTTGTCCAGAGTAGTTGAAGGGGTAATTAACACCACTGCAGGAATATAACCGTAGAGCTGCAAGCGACTGGACTCGTTTTGCTTCAAAATCGAATGGTTTCAGACGTTATCTTGGCAGATCGAGGAGGAGCATACCATGTGATTGGCAGTTCCTGCTGCGTTTATATTCCTGACTACGCCCCTTCCGTTCATTTAGCTATCCAGAAGCTACATCGTTTGGCTTCCGAAATACATGTAGAGACTGGTACATGGTCCCTGTCTGGTTGGTTCTGGGGTCTGTTGTCTTCTTGGGGATGGAAAATTCTGATAGTGCTGGCATGTATAGCCGGTATCATATTCACGTGCTGCCTTTGTGTATAATGCGGACCTGCATGTTGCTCTTATTGCGCAACTAAACTCACCTCCTCTGTGACCGGTCCATCCCCAGCAGCAGTAAAGGCTCAGTTAGTTCAGCAGGAGCTCAAGGATTTAATGATGATTGATGAGGGAATATTTGAAGATTGAGCTGTTTTAGTTAGCTACATCATGCTAAAAGGGCGTTCTGAGGGATAAAAAATAGATTTCCCATGCATAAGGAGTATCTGACCTATATTATGATAGCATGATGCATCTATACGTACCCTCTTTTGCTTAAGAGATATTTACATGCGCTTGCAGGAAGAAAATGTGTATTCGTTCCTTGCGTATCCATTGCTACAGAGTAGGCCGAGAACCATACAGACGCCATTTTCGGAGCCTATGCTCGAACACGGGCTGTGATCACGTGTTAGTTTCCGGTAGTTGTCAAGCCCCAGTTCATCTGAATTATTGGGAGCAGCTGAACGTAGGCTGTCTACTCGACTGTCCTGAGACTCAAGGTCGTATCTGGCTTTGGGTGCGATAAGCGCATTCCTGGAGGCGCCGTGCCTACACTCCCGGGCACGACGACGAAAGGAAATCACCCCTCCTGACCTTCCTAGTTATAAATAGTTCAGCTTTGAACTAATCATGTGTGCCATATATGGTCTTTTCCTGGAGCTCGAGGGCCAACTGGTGTTTTTCCTTTTACAGTGATTATATGTGTTGAACTGAAAAGTATACAACCTCATGTTTGAATGCGAGCCAACAGTCTTCTCTGCGCACCTGATGGGTGAGGGTTGGAGAGGCTCTTCTATAGAGTATTCTGTATAATAAACGATTGAACTTTCTTCACTGCCAACTGACTGAATATTTGGTAATTGGGATTGGGGCTATTAGTAGGTATAGCCTTATATGTTATTTTTATGGTACTTCACTCTCACCATCTGTCTCACAGGAACTGCCCCTGCAGAGGAGTGCCGTCTAACCCCATGTTACACATTAATTGTCCCCTGCAGAGGAGTGTCTCTCTTGCCCTTGTCTCACAAGAAGTGGCCCAGTTGAGGAGTGTCCTTCTCACCCTCTGTTCCACAGAAACTGTCCCCCACTGAGGAGTGCCCCATTCCTCTCTGTCCCACAGAACTGCCTACTGCTGAAAAGTACCCTTCATGCCCTCCGTCTCACAGGAACTGCCCCTGCAGAGGAGTGCCCCTCTCACCCTCTGTCATATAAGAACTACCCCCTGATGAGGAGTGCCCCCCCCCACACCCTCTGTTACACAGGAACTGCCCCGGCTGAGGAGGGCCCCTCTCTCCCTCTGTGACACAGGAACTGCCCCTTCAGAGGAGTGACCCTCTAACCCTCTGTCACACAGGAACTGTCCCTCAGAGAGGAGTGTCCCTCTCACCCTTTGTCACATCACAACTACCCCCTTGCTGAGGAGTGCCCTCCTTACCCTCTGTCACACAGGATCTGCTTCTACAGAGGAGTGTCCCTCTCATCCTCTGTGTGATATGAACTGTGCCCTGCTGGGGAGTGTCCCTCTCCTCAACTGTCTCAGAGGTACTGCCCCTTGCTGAGGAGTGACCCTCTCGCCCTCTGTCTCACAGGAATCAGCCCCTGCTCCTGAGTGGTCCTGGTTCCTTGCTGGGCTCTCCCGGCTCCTGAGTGGTCCTGATTCCTTGCAGGGCTCTCCCGGCTCCAGAGTGGTCCTGGTTCCTTGCTGGGCTCTCCCTGCTCCTGAGTGGTCCTGGTTCTTTGCAGGGCTCTCCCTGCTCCTGAGTGGTCCTGGTTCTTTGCAGGGCTCTCCCTGCTCCTGAGTGGTCCTGGTTCCTTGCTGGGCTCTCCCTGCTCCTGAGTGGTCCTGGTTCCTTGCAGGGCTCTCCCTGCTCCTGAGTGGTCCTAGTTCCTTGCAGGGATCTCAGAGCTCCTGAGTGGTCCGGGTTACTTACAGGGATCTCACTGCTCCTGAGTGGTCCTACTACCTTGCAGGGCTACTGAGTGGTGTTGTATCTCGCAAGGATCCCACTGCTCCTGATTGGTAGTGGTTCTTTGCACCCCTCTCTCTGCTCCTGAGTGGTCGTGGTTCCTTGCTGGGCTCTCCCTGCTCCTGAGTGGTCCTGGTTCCTTGCTGGGCTCTCCGTGCTCCTGAGTTGTCCAAGTTCCTTGCAGCGATCTCAGAGCTCCTGAGTGGACCGGGTTACTTGCAGGGATCTCACTGCTCCTGAGTGGTCCTAGTACCTTGCAGGGCTCTCTCTGCTCCTGAGTGGTCCTACTACCTTGCAGGGCTACTGAGTGGTTGTTGTATCTCGCAAGGATCCCACTGCTCCTGATTGGTAGTGGTTCTTTGCACCGCTCTCTCTGCTCCTGAGTGGTCCTGGTTCCTTGCAGGGCTCTCTCTGCACCTGAGTGGTCCTGGTTCCTTGCAGGGCTCTCTCTGCTCCTGAGTGGCTGTGGTTCCTTGCAGGGCTCTCCCTGTTCCTGAGTGGTCCTGGTTCCTTGCAGGGCTCTCTCTGCTCCTGAATGGTCCTGATTCCTTGCTGGGCTCGCACTGCTCCTGAGTGGTCCTGCTTCCTTGCAGGGCTCTCTCTGCTCCTGAGTGGTCCTGGTTCCTTGCAGGTCTCTCCTGGTCTGCTTCTGAACGGTCCTGGTTCCTTGCAGGGCTCTCCATGTTCCTGAGTGGTCCTGGTTCCTAGCTGGGCTCTCCATGCTCCTTAGTGGTCCTGGTTCCTAGCTGGGCTCTCCATGTTCCTGAGTGGTCCTGGTTCCTAGCTGGGCTCTCCATGCTCCTGAGTGGTCCTGGTTCCTTGCTGGGCTCTCCATGCTCCTGAGTGATTCTGGTACCTTGCAGGGCTCTCCATGCTCCTGAGTGGTCCTGGTTCCTTGCATGTCTCTCCTGCCCTGCTCCTGAATGGTCCTGGATCCTTGCAGGGCTCTCTCTGCACCTGAGTGGTCCTGGTTCCTTGCAGGGCTCTCTCTGCTCCTGAGTGGCTGTGGTTCCTTGCAGGGCTCTCCCTGTTCCTGAGTGGTCCTGGTTCCTTGCAGGGCTCTCTCTGCTCCTGAATGGTCCTGATTCCTTGCTGGGCTCGCACTGCTCCTGAGTGGTCCTGCTTCCTTGCAGGGCTCTCTCTGCTCCTGAGTGGTCCTGGTTCCTTGCAGGTCTCTCCTGGTCTGTTTCTGAACGGTCCTGGTTCCTTGCAGGGCTCTCCATGTTCCTGAGTGGTCCTGGTTCCTAGCTGGGCTCTCCATGCTCCTTAGTGGTCCTGGTTCCTAGCTGGGCTCTCCATGTTCCTGAGTGGTCCTGGTTCCTAGCTGGGCTCTCCATGCTCCTGAGTGGTCCTGGTTCCTTGCTGGGCTCTCCATGCTCCTGAGTGATTCTGGTACCTTGCAGGGCTCTCCATGCTCCTGAGTGGTCCTGGTTCCTTGCATGTCTCTCCTGGCCTGCTCCTGAATGGTCCTGGTTCCTTACAGGGCTCTCTCTGCTCCCGAGTGGTCCTGGTTCCTTGCAGGGCTCTCTCTGCCCCTGAGTAGTCCTGGTTCCTTGCAGGTCTCTCCTGGCCTGCTCCTGAGTGGTCCTGGTTCCTTGCAGGGCTCTCTCTGCTCCTGAGTGGCTGTGGTTCCTTGCAGGGCTCTCCCTGTTCCTGAGTGGTCCTGGATCCTTGCTGGGATCGCTCTGCTCCTGAGAGGATGCGGTTCCTTGCAGGGCTCTCCCTGCTCCTGAATGGTCCTGGTTCTTACAGGGCTCTCTCTGCTCCTGAGTGGTCCTGGTTCCTTGCAGGGCTCTCTCTGCTCCTGAGTGGTCCTGGTTCCTTGCAGGTCTCTCCTGGCCTGCTCCTGAGTGGTCCTGGTTCCTTGCAGGGCTCTCTCTGCTCCTGAGTGGTCCTGGTTCCTTGCAGGGCTATCTCTGCTCCTGAGTGGTCCTGGTTCCCTGCAGGTCTCTCCTGGCCTGCTCCTGAGTGGTCCTGGTTCCTTGCAGGGCTCTCCCTGCTCCTGAGTGGTCCTGGTACCTTGCAGGTCTCTCCTGACCTGCTCCTGAGTGGTCTGGGTTCCTTGCAGGGCTCTCCCTGCTCCTGAGTGGTCCTGGTTCCTTGCTGGGCTCTCCCTGCTCCTGAGTGGTCCTGGTTCCTTGCAGGTCTCTCCTGACCTGCTCCTGAGTGGTCTGGGTTCCTTGCAGGGCTCTCCCTGCTCCTGAGTGGTTTTGGTTCCTTGCAGGGCTCTCTATGCTCCTGAGCGGTCCTGGTTCCTTGCAGGTCTCTCCTGGCCTGCTCCTGAGTGGTCCTGGTTCCTTGCAGGGCTCTCCTGGCCTGCTCCTGAGTGGTCCTGGTTCCTTGCAGGGCTCTCCCGGCTCCTGAGTGGTCCTGATTCCTTGCAGGGCTCTCCCGGCTCCAAGTGGTCCTGGTTCCTTGCAGGGCTCTCTCTGCTCCTGAGTGGTCCTGGTTCCTTGCAGGTCTCTCCTGGCCTGCTCCTGAGTGGTCCTGGTTCCTTGCAGGGCTCTCTCTGCTCCTGAGTGGTCCTGGTTTCTTGCAGGTCTCTACTGGCCTGCTCCTGAGTGGGCCTGGTTCCTTGCAAGGCTATCTCTGCTCCTGAGTGGTCCTGGTTCCTTGCAGGTCTCTCCTGGCCTGCTCCTGAGTGGTCCTGGTTCCTTGCAGGGCTCTCTCTGCTCCTGAGTGGTCCTGGTTCCTTGCAGGGCTCTCTCTGCTCCTGAGTGGTCCTGGTTCCTTGCAGGTCTCTCCTGGCCTGCTCCTGAGTGGTCCTGGTTCCTTGCAGGGCTCTCTCTGCTCCTGAGTGGTCCTGGTTCCTTGCAGGTCTCTACTGGCCTGCTCCTGAGTGGGCCTGGTTCCTTGCAGGTCTCTCCTGGCCTGCTCCTGAGTGGTCCTGGTACCTTGCAGGGCTCTCCCGGCTCCTGAGTGGTCCTGATTCCTTGCAGGGCTCTCCCGGCTCCAGAGTGGTCCTGGTTCCTTGCTGGGCTCTCCCTGCTCCTGAGTGGTCCTGGTTCCTTGCAGGTCTCTCCTGACCTGCTCCCGAGTGGTCTGGGTTCCTTGCAGGGCTCTATCTGCTCCTGAGTGGTCCTGGTTCCTTGCAGGGCTCTCTATGCTCCTGAGTGGTCCTGGTTCCTTGCAGGTCTCTCATGGCCTGCTCCTGAGTGTTCCTGGTTCCTTGCAGGGCTCTCTCTGCTCCTGAGTGGTCCTGGTTCCTTGCAGGTCTCTCCTGGCCTGCTCCTGAGTGGTCCTGGTTCCTTGCAGGGCTCTCCCTGCTCCTGAGTGGTCCTGGTACCTTGTAGGTCTCTCCTGACCTGCTCCTGAGTGGTCCGGGTTCCTTTCAGGGCTCTCCCTGCTCCTGAGTGGTCCTGGTCCTTGCAGGTCTCTCCTGACCTGCTCCTGAGTGGTCCTGGTTCCTTGCAGGTCTCTCCTGGCCTGCTCCTGAGTGGTCCTGGTTCCTTTCAGGGCTCTCTCTGCTCCTGAGGGGTCCTGGTTCCTTGCAGGTCTCTCCTGGCCTGCTCCTGAGTGGTCCTGGTTCCTTGCAGGGCTCTCGCTGCTCCTGAGTGGTCCTGGTACCTTGCAGGTCTCTCCTGACTTGCTCCTGAGTGTCCGGGTTCCTTGCAGGGCTCTCCCTGCTACTGAGTGGTCCTGGTTCCTTGCTGGGCTCTCCCTGCTCCTGAGTGGTCCTGGTTCTTTGCAAGGATGTCAAAGCTCCTGAGTGGTCCTCGTTATTTGCAGGGATCTCCCTGCTCCTGAGTGGTCCTGGTTCCTTGCAGGGCTCTCCCTGCTCCTGAGTGGTCCTGGTTCTTTGCAAGGATTTCAAAGCTCCTGAGTGGTCCTGGTTACTTGCAGGGATCTCACTGCTCCTGAGTGGTCTTGGTACCTTGCAGGGCTACTGAGTGGTTGTTGTAACTTGCAGAGATCCCACTGCTTCTGATTGGTAGTGGTTCTTTGCACCGCTCTCTCTGCTCCTGAGTGGTCCTGGTTCCTTGCAGGGCTCTGCATGCTTCTGAATGGTCCTGGTTCCTTGCAGGGCTCTCCCTGCTCCTGAGTGGTCCTGGCTCCTTGCAGGGCTCTCAATGCTTCTGAATGGTCCTGGTTCCTTGCAGGGCTCTCTCTGCTCCTGAGTGGTCCTGGCTCCTTGCAGGGCTCTCTCCGCTTCTGAATGGTCCTGGTTCCTTGCAGGGCTCTCTCCGCTTCTGAATGGTCCCGGTTCCTTGCAGAGCTCTCCCTGCTCCTGAGTGGTCTTGGTTCTTTGCAGAGCTCTCCCTGCTCCTGAGTGGTCCTAGTTCTTTGCAGAGCTCTCCCTGCTCCTGAGTGGTCCTGGTTCCTTGCAGGGCTCTCCCTGCTCCTGAGTGGTCCTGGTTCCTTGCAGGGCTCTCCCTGCTCCTGAGTGGTCCTGGTTCCTTGCAGGGCTCTCCCTGCTCCTGAGTGGTCCTGGTTCCTTGCTGGGCTCTCCCTGCTCCTGAGTGGTCCTGGTTCTTTGCAAGGATGTCAAAGCTCCTGAGAGGTCCTCGTTACTTGCAGGGATCTCCCTGCTCCTGAGTGGTCTGGGTTCCTTGCAGGGCTCTCCCTGCTCCTGAGTGGTCCTGGTTCCTTGCAGGGCTCTCCCTGCTCCTGAGTGGTCCTGGTTCCTTGCAGGGCTCTCCCTGCTCCTGAGTGGTCCTGCTTCCTTTCAGGGCTCTCCCTGCTCCTGAGTGGTCCTGGTTCCTTGCTGGGCTCTCCCTGCTCCTGAGTGGTCCTGGTTCCTTGCAGGGCTCTCCCTGCTCCTGAGTGGTCCTGGTTCCTTGCAGAGCTCTCCCTGCTCCTGAGTGGTCCTGGTTCTTTGCAAGGATGTCAAAGCTCCTGATTGGTCCTCGTTACTTGCAGGGATCTCCCTGCTCCTGAGTGGTCCTGGTCCCTTGCAGGGCTCTCCCTGCTCCTGAGTGGTCCTGGTTCCTTGCAGGGCTCTCCCTGCTCCTGAGTGGTCCTGGTTCCTTGCAGGGCTCTCCCTGCTCCTGAGTGGTCCTGGTTCCTTGCAGGGCTCTCCCTGCTCCTGAGTGGTCCTGGTTCTTTGCAGAGCTCTCCTTGCTCCTGAGTGGTCCTGATTCCTTTCAGGGCTCTCTCTGCTCCCGAGTGGTCCTGGTTCCTTGCAGGCTCTCTCTGTCCCCGGGTGTCAATTATAAAATCTGACTGCTAAAGACAAATTAAGAGTTCCATTGTGTGATCAGGTGGTCACCAAGTTAGTCCAATAAATGCAAAGTTGTATACCCCACCGTTGATCCACCAATGTAGGAAGCTTGCTCTGTATATACTCTACCAAAGTGAGGTATAGTGTACACAGAGTCCAGTGAAACCCTAAAGGTAGGCAGAGGTATGAGTAGATAGCACTTTACTCTCTATTTGTGGTAGTGTAGGCGAGGAGTAAGGCTTTATCAGAGGGTAGCGTTAAGCATTTGTTGAACACACTCAATCAGCAAATGAATTCACAAACTCAAAGACTGAACTCAGAACAATTTTGTTTGCATAAAATATTCTTTTAGTTATTTTATTTTCTAGAACCAAGAAAGCCTGGCTCAGGTACGTGATTTATACTTTGCAGTAATAATACAGTTTGAATTGCAGCTGTATATATACTTTGGTCTGATTATCACTGGTAACGCAATGCTTTGAAAATTTGTACATATACTTTGTATTGACCTTTCAATAAGATGTCAAGTAGATTACTTTACGGATCACTTTTTTTACACAGTGTAGTATACCTGGATAGTGCACTGAGACACTTCCTGTAAACAGGTAAGTAAAAGCGTTTTGGTAATTTGTATACAGTTTTGGAGACTTTTATAGATTTTCCAACTGCACACTTGAAAAGCTTTTTCATAGAAAAATAGTCAATGTTATCTTAAGGGGGGAAATAGTGTTATCAACTAACAGGTAAGTACTTTGTTGTGGGAGTTAGGTTTCTGGGGTTAGACTGAGGTGTCCCCCAGGGTCAGTGATGCACTCTTTTTACACCCTCAGCGGCACTAGGGCAGCCGGGTGTAGAGTCCAGAGGCCCAATGTTATCCAACGGGGGGATAGGGTGCCTCCGGTTGGTGGCTGCTTACAAGCAGGCCACAAGGTTGTGGGAGCAAAGCTCCTAGGGTTAAGGTCAGGGGAAAACGGGGTTCAATTTAGCTCCAAAGATACACCCTCATCGGCACTACGGCGGCCGGGCCCACAGTGAAGTTTTGTCGTCGGGTGCCCTGCTACTTTCAATGGGGATTCTATTGTTTGCAAACACACTGCAGGCTCGGGGACGAAGGTCTTCTCATTGTGACCACCACTTGGAGAGGTAAATTGTGTTGCTGGGGGTTGGTTAGATACAGTTGGTTGGGCCACACAAGGCAATGGGGCATTGGGTGCAGGGGTGTCTTTTAGGGTCGGATATTCTTACCAGCACCTGGTCGCTGTTTGGGGGAACCTCTGGATTGAGGCTGTAGGCATTGGCTGGAGGTTTGAGGCAGGTCAGGGATCACTGGATCTCAGATCAGGATCTTTAGGGAGAACTCCTTGTGGTGTTGGGACACTCGAACTCGGGCTGTGGGCGTCGGGAGCAGAATTGTGCAGACTTGCGGATTTGGCCGGAGCCTGCAGTTGAATAAATCCGGTGTTCATGGGAGACAAAGTATTTTCCTTGGAAGGCAGGGCAGGTCCTCAATGTTCTTGAGGTTTCTTCCTGCGGGGCACACCGGAGTTTCATTTCTGCAGGTTCGAGGTAGGGACAGGCCGGTAGGGCTGGAGCCAAGTAAGTGGGCGTCCTCCTTTTCCTAGCTTCGGCACAGCTGTTCGGTCCTTCTTCTTTTCTTCTTGGTCTTTACTTGTCTAACTTCTTGGTTCAGGACTGCCCCTAAATACTCTATTTAGGGGTCTTGAGGTCAGTAGCGAATGGGTTACTAACCTTAGGGTGACTACACCCTTTGTGTGCTCACCCACGTGGGGGAGTGAGCACAATCCCTAAATCTGATTGGAGAGTACTTCCCATATGAAAGATGGCGGGCACTGAAGAGTGGGCTTCAACTCACCTCCCCCACCTGAGGGGTGGGGTTGGCAGAGGTGGGCACACCTTCTGGGCTGACTAATATTTCCTGCCTTTCTTCCGGCCGAAAAGGAAGGGAGACAGGAATGGGGCCTGCTCCTGATAGCAGGAGAGGCTGGGGGTCGCATTACAATAGCTGCAAGGCCTTCAGCTGCTGCCACCTAGAGAGGAATCTGTCCACTCCCGGGTGACAGAAACAAAGGTCTACCTTGGATGAGGTGACACCTCCCTCCCAGACAGGATGGCTAGTGACGTGGCACATCAAGGTGGTGAGCTTGAAAGCTTACTCTGCCTCGGATATGCATCCAGGCTTCCTCCCAAAGGAGGAAACAGCCATCCCCTTGCCCCAGGTACATTTGCTCCTAGGATAGTAGAACAATTAGGTAGTCAGGAGGTGTACTTCCCCAGAAGGCTAGCCACTAGGGTGGGCTACCTGGTCTTTACAGCCATTAAAAGTGGCAGAATAGAGGTTTCTGGGTAGCAATGGTGGCACATGCCCCCAGATGTGGTCATCTCAGGGGCAGATTGGCTGCTGGGGGTAGTAGCCCATTGACTACTTGCACCCATACCCCTGATGCCCCTAAATCTAAGACTTAAGGGGCACTCCTGGCACCAGAACCTCTTATCTGAATTGACTTGCAATGACGGAGAAAGAAGAGACCGGAGTCTGCAACTTCGGGACCTTCACAAAGCAAAGGCGCGATGACCTGCACCTGTGGCAACCACTCTGCACCTGCACATCTGTGACTGGTCTCAGACCGTAGACCAACTCCTAAGGAAAGAGGCACCTCTCTAAGAGCCAAAACCAACTTCAGAACTCCCTTGGACTAGAGATACTAGTCCCCTGCAGGCTGCAGGTAAAGCTCGCTCTGGGAAACAAAGAATCACAGGCCATCATGCCCGCCGAGAGATTCCCCGAAAGTAAATGTTCTAGTGGATTATGAGAAACATAGCCCTGACCTCCAGCAAGTTTCTGGTGGCTACTGTTTTCTTCCAGACTCGGAGACAACAAAATAATTCATGGCTAAGCTTGCCACTGCCAAGGCATGTTGGTGGTCAGTCCAACTACCACTATTTTTGTTTGATGCTGTGCCTCGAGGGAACCCTGTAGCATCTTCAACCCAACACCTCAGTGGCCCCGTTGTCAAGTTTTTTTTATCTGTTTTCTCACCAGCATTATCTAAGCGACAGAACCAGTACCCTGCGGCTCCTGCTTCAGCACCAGGGACAGCCAGGACAACACTGCACCCAGGCCCTACGACCCAGGTAAAATCCAAAGGACTGTTGTGGGCTGGTCCTAGGACCCACATCACCTTTACCCTCCATGTGTTCCACGGATCTCGACCTGCAAGTGACCGATTGTCACTAGTGCTTTTCACCATTGACCTCCAGGCTAAAGTTCTGTAGTACTGAATTGCACCGATTTATTCTTCCTTCCAAAACCCATAACTCCAGCTATGCTCAACAAATTGTGTTCTTTTTGATGTCTACATTTATATATAAATCTTCTCTATTTTAACAAATAGGGGTCGGATTTCTCTTGAGTTGTGTCAATTACTTATCATCCGTATTGGTACTCTGAAATGCTTAACACATGTTCCTAAAGTAAAGCCTGTCTGCTCTGTACCACACTACCAGGCCTGAGTCAGGGATGTATTGTTGTGAATCCACAGGACCTATTTGGGGTTTCGTGAGAGTTTTGCATAGTAAAACCAAACCAGCCTCACAACATAATCCGTAAATGCTGGTGTTTCAGCGGCCATTTTGTTTAGTTGTCCACTGATTGGCCTAAGAATCTGCTTGTGTGCTGTAACTGGTGCTCACATAAACTGCTCCAATCCCTTTGGATTGAGTTTGCGCAGTTGTAGAACTGAAAAAAAAGAGCAAATTCTCTATGCCCTGCTGGAATGGGGTCAGATTGGTAAGGCAGGCACTGGGGCACTGGGCCGGTATCTGAGTTGCCATTAACAGAAGTGGGGTAACCCAATAGTCGTGGACCTGGGTATATCTAGGTATAGAAAAACATTGGTCCTAGACCTTTTACTTCATTGAACTGAATCAATCAGTACATGTTTATCAATTCAACCGAGTTATAGAGCATATTCCTTATTTCTGCTCCAGCAATTCAATATATCAGTTAAAGAAAGAAAGAATGCAACAAGCCAGAATACAAAAATAGAAACAATTTTAATTCATTGTATCTAGATTGTAGAGTGTAATTACTCTTTTGTCATTCAAAAGTGTATAGGTTGCCCCTGAGAAGGCGTGCAAAGGGAAAAGGTGATTAGAGAATGTGTTGGGTGAATAGAAAATAGAGAAGGATCATTAGGTTTAGTGACATAAAATCTTTGCAATTTTTATATATACAAAGGAACGGTTGGACTAGTCACCGTCCTAGTAGACCTGGCCGCAACGCATATTAATCATGCATACATTTACAGGAATATTCACATAAAAGTGGACATATTGTTCGAATAGTAAATGCACATAAATATAATGAAAAACAGGGTCCAGGTTAAGAACATCAAGAGCGTCGACGTTTCGACTCGTCTTAGGGCCTTTGGGCTAGTTGGACCTTGGCCGTGCGAGTCTTCATCAGGACTATAGAAAAAGGAACAACCGGGGGCTGCTGAATGACCCTACGGGAAAGAGATTAAAATGAGGCTGTTGCACTATTTAGTATAAGGAATAAATCTCTGGCGTGAGAAAGGGGACAATAATGCTTACCCTTAAGATGGACTGTGTGTAGTGAGATCACTTTGTAGAAGGAGATCACTTCATATATCAAGAATTGTATCACACCTGAAAGAATTAATTAAGGTGTCATCAAATTGCCCAGTTTATAATGCAACTCTACTTATGGTTGTGCCAACAATCAGTATGAAAGTAGTTTACTTGGGGGGAGCAGATTCAATAAATGTACATCGCTCCTCTGTCACGTGGATCCCCAAAAAGGTCAAGGGGCTGAAATAATAATAGGTATTGGGATTACAACCAGCCACCAAATGGAATCTAAAAAGTCTTACAATGCCAAGCATGCATTAACGATCAAGGCTTACCTTATCGCTACAATGTGTCAGCGTATCTTTTTAAGCCAGTGTCACGGGGATCCAAGGGTTCATATGGATGTTATGATAATGATATGAAGGTAAGGGTACAGACGATCGGTATACTCGAGTGTCTTAAAACCGTGTGGAATCTGGGCAAAAACTAAGTAAGTGCGAGCTTACCTAAGCGCTGCTGTAAGTCAGCGTCTATAGTTGGCGTGTTGCGCGTAGCTGCAACTCGAAGAAAGCACCGAGACAATGTCTCGTGTGCGTTAAAATAGTAAGAGACGTCGCCCAACGTCATGAAAATAAGAGAAGGACTATCAGAGGACCGCGAAGTTTACCGTTGTCATAGAAACGCTGCTGAAATGCAGACGCGGTGCATTCTCGAGGGTGTATGGCTCTTAAACAAATGTCATTCAAGGCAGACCTCGTTAGGTCGATGTACTCGACAGAATAATGAAAGCGCTTGTGAGGACAATGGACAAAGCGATGAAAGCGCTGGATAAACAATACATAAATCAGTGTGACATGAAACATAAGGAAAACTTCACCATATATACAATTACAGTTAGGACAATATGACAATTGGTCACTTAATACTATAGGAGCATGAGGAAACATGTAGAAACAATTGGAAACACATACAATTACAAAATAGAACAATATAGGAAAATATCTCAATTCGTGCTTTCAACGCTTCTAACACGGAGAAACATACATATCATTGTATTTAGACCATCTTATAGTCCTATAAGTGCCACCTGTCTATTTATCTCCTCTTGCTCGTTTAGCCCTTTGTTGACTGTATCTAAGGAATGTATCCATCTACATTCTCTTTTACTGAGAATGCTGCTAAGATCACCACCTCTGGGGTTTGGTGCCACCTTTTCGATAACCCACCATCTAAGGCTATTGGCATCATGTTCAAAGGTAGTGAAATGGTCCATTAACGGCGCACCTTGTGTTTTACAACGTATCCTACTACAATGTTGTAGGATACGGCATTTTACTTTTTGGATGGTTTGGCCGATGTACATGAAACCACAGGGGCACAAGATGGCATATATCACCCCAGACGTGTTGCAATTACTGTATTGTTTTAGGGTATGCATCTGGTTATTATGTATAAATGTGGTGCGTTCAATCGTTAACAAGCAAGCTTTGCAGCACCCGCATTTGTTATGTCCTAGCAGTGGTGGAAGACCTCAGAGTGTAGTTTGGCTCACAGGACGAGTCATGGGGAGAAGGGATTTTATCAGATGGTCCCTAATATTCTTGCCCTTTCGGAACGCATGGAGGGGTGGAGGTATGTTTCCTAATTCTTCACTCACTAAGTGCCAATGATGATTGATAGTCTTTTTTATAGCACTACTTTTCGTGTTGAATGTGGTGACACATACCAAACGATCCTCTCCAGTAGTTTTAGATTTAGGAGTGAGTAAGTGTTCCCTTATGAACCCTTGGATCCCCGTGACACTGGCTTAAAAAGATACGCTGACACATTGTAGCGATAAGGTAAGCCTTGATCGTTAATGCATGCTTGGCATTGTAAGACTTTTTAGATTCTATTTGGTGGCTGG